>NW_026931487.1:0-4723 GCF_032062105.1 Saccostrea cuccullata
TTCTACATGGCCGAATGTTTAAAAAATGGATCCGTCAAGGTTGGAATACATGTTACACAATATTACTTGTAATCACATGTAAATATTAGAAAAGTCAAATGTGATACATGCAAGCATGCCATTCCAATAATTCAAGAAAACAAAATCAGAAGCCTAAGGTCACAATAATTAAGATTATATCATGTTGAAATTCTACATATTTGGTTAGCTAGTCTAAGGGAAGTAACTCTAAGTACAAAAACTGGAAAGCAGTAGAAAATGAGTTGCAGAGAGAGTCACCCTGATGGAACTACAAAGAGAGAAAGAGGGAAAACACATACCTTTGTGTAGCTACAATATAGAAACAACCAAACTACAAACTCATCCCCCCTAGTCAAAGGGAGGGGTACCCAGAGGATCACATACACTACCGACATGATACGTCAAGACAGAAAATGACCTCCTTTCACATGAACACCACGAAACGCACATTTAAGGGCCGAATAAATTATTCGAAAAGATACCAAACGTGCAGACGTATAAGAAACTAAACAAAAATTAACACCAGGCCACCATCCTACACTTCCAAAAGTACACATATATAGCAAATCATATAAATACACAATTACATGTACATGTAAAATACATACATAAATTTATGAATACATACAAACATTTATTATAAGATCAATCTGATACATGTTCTTAACTTACCTTTCTCCTATGGCCAAGTCAACTACACATTGTTTTACCAAATTTCCATCCTCTGTAACACCCCCCCCCCCCCAATGTCTACAAAAGACCCAAAATGACCTCTAACCCTAATTCCACAGATAAATAATTCAAATTTTTGCTAATTTTTCTCTCGAAATGTCTTCAATATTCAAATAAATTGCTAAAAATAACTTTTCATGACTTTCACTTCACTTTACTTATTAAAAGTGGGTCTCTATAGGGAAAAGAGTACCAATTAATTTCCCATAGAACTCTATACAAACCTTTTGCCCTCCAAGTAATTTACTAATTCCCGTTCAAACAAATCACTGGTATTATTTGAAAGTTCGTTCTAAGCACTTATTAAAAACACGAAAAAAAATATACCGTTCCGCGGCGTTTATAGGTCAAATTTGCAGTTATTTAGAACTTACAGAGATCGGCAGTAAATGACACCCTGCCAAAATATCAATCCCCACTCCTACAATCTCCCCTGGTATTTCTAGAATTTTTGTAATATTCCCACATTCCATCATTTATTTCAAACATTAATATTTTTGCTTTAAAATGAAAATATTTACATACCTCAATTCAGCCAATCAGGTAAAGCCTACCCATTTATTACTCTGCTTCATCTTGTTCAACCAGGAAATGATGTCAAAATCTGGGTCTTTGGTGCTCTTTTTCCATACTCACTCCCATCTTCGCAAGACAAGAGTTTTCGGTCCGCTTCACTCCCCACTCCGCTTGTGGGGAGTGAAGCGGGCCGAAATATCTTGGTGGCTCACATTGTCCTTAATCTGATTAACATGTTTGTTTATTTTGACGGAAGGGTATTACACTTTTTTAATATCCCGATTGGATTAAAACCTCAATGTACTCTGTAATACGTACATTGTAAATAGTTTTATTATTTTTAATTTCTTGATTAAAATAATTGTCTCAAACCCTATAGGTATACACTTTCAATTAGCCCCCTCCCCAAACCCATTTTCAATATTGCTTCCGACAACAATGCAATGACAAACTTTACGATAAATTCTTATTGAAAGTTTAGTGAAAATTGGATAATTAGCTAGCTTTCTTCATAGAATTATGAGGAATCCTTTTTTGGGGGCTTAAATCAAGAGAAGTAGGATGTTCAGGGATCAAAAAGGTAGATGGTAAGATAATGTGATAAAAAATGAAGTGATGTTTCGATGATGATGAAGCAACAGTCGATGACGGGCAATGACAATGCAATATACATATAGAATGGTGTATAATGATGATGGTGCGATACACTGAAAAAAAAAATAACAAGTGAAAGTCACTGAGAAGACTAGTAAATTTACTGTCCATACAATCATAACCTTAAAAGTAGTTTTACTAGGTATTTAGTAGATTTACTAAGATAGCATACGTTAATCTCGAATTTATCAGTAACTTTCACTAGGTAGGCGTACCGTTGCATCATTGTCATCTTGCTATAAGACCATCGTTTCATAGTAATCGCTTTATAGGCTCAATGTCAAAATTATGTGAAGCAAGCTAGCTAATTATCAAATTTTTGCTAAACTTTCTTAAGAGTTTGTAAAGTCTGTCATAACTGGTTTCATATTGGCGTCAAAAAAAAAATGAAAGGGGGAGGGGGGGGTGGTAATTGAAAAAGAAAAAAATCAAAACTGAGAAATTATCGACATGCCAAACAAAAAAACCCTACGCCCCAATGTTTAATGCCTTTTTTATATCTATCTTTTCCAAAAAAAAAAAAGTGGGGGACTAAGCTCGCCCACCCCACCGGTTCGATCGACACCTATGTTTTATATTTCTCAGCTCAACCAAACACATGTGCATGCACTGTTATTGAATTTAATCAGCCTTTGCCATGCACAATTTAGGAAATTCAATACTAGGAGGTAAAAATACCCATCTGAGTTCTTGTATTATTGCTTGCTTCTCAATAGGTAATAAAATCTTCATGCATTATCACTTGCTTAAAAATGAATTAACGATCGATTATTGAAGTCAGCATAACTTTTAAAAATTAAATACATGTATTTGGCTTTCTTATTGACAAAATAAAGTAAGATATATTTCATTTTCTTTGTAGATACAAAAACTATCAATGAAACAAAATATAAATAGTGAGCGTGAAGTCCAAACTCCAAGACAATTTAAAATTAAAAAAATTTTTTATTATTTTTTTTTTATTAAACATCACCTACAGTTCTTTTTTGACAACAAAAATTTCATAAGCTCCAGTACTATCAATTTTATGATGAGTTTCGAAGTACTTTTGGAGAGTGTCCTCTTTTTTCATTTGTGTCACTTTTCTGACCATGTTCTGAATTTCTGCATCCGTGCAGACATCCCAAAAGGAATTCAAATTTCTCCAAGATTCATGAATAGGTCCATCCAAGTCCCCATAAGCAGGAAAGTATGACATCATTAATGATCTAAAAGCCGATTTCAAAGTAAATCCAGAGTCTTTCAGCATGTCTTTCATTTGCTTATGGGTGGGTAACAGCTTATGCCATTTCTTCATGGCTCCTGGTACAAGATGTACAAACCAATTTCCTTCCAAATTTTCTGGTGTATCCGTTATAATGGTCAGCACTCCGCCTGGCTTGAGGATTCGGTAAACTTCCTTCAGTGTCTTAAGCAACACTGGATACGACTCGCCATCAGGATTTTTTTCCAAATGATGCACGACCTACCAAATAAATATAATTAAAGAATGTTTATTCTAGCAATAACAAAACATAAACTTCGCAAATAAAAAAAGATACATTTATTTTTCGGGGAGGGGGGCAATTTCTGGTTGCTACAATACAAAAGTAAGGGAAAGAGGTCGACCATGCAGCCTTTACATGTTTTTTTTGAATAGAAAAAAAGTTTTGTTTGAGGCAGTCATCCCCCGCCCATCCCTCTCGATACTTTGCGCCTGAAAATTAAAATAATAATGCACTTACGTGGTTGATCATACCAGCGTCAAATGAATTGTCTTGGTACGGTATTTCCGGAAGAACTGCTTGTTTGAAGGTCAGCTGAGTCTTGTTTGATGGCGTTTTCACTTTTGCTCGAGCCTTGTTAAGCATTCCTTCACTAGCATCCAGTAATGTCAGACTTCGCGGCTCAAATTGAATAAAATATTCGGAAAAATTTCCTGTTCCAGAGCCAATGTCGATTATATCCATTTCCTAAAAGTAGATGAAATCATACAGATATAAAAAGATCTATTTATTAATCATTTTTAAAGGGGGAAGGGTACAACAAAAGATACTTTTTACCTGAAATTTCTTTCCTGTGAAGTTTTCCATCGTACTTTTGAGAACGTGGCCATCAAAAGCCTTTCTTCCACCGTCGTAAACCTTGGAAACTTCGTTGTAATTTGTCAAATTGCTCATTTTATTATTAAACGGGGATAACTGCAAGATTAAACTGAGAATTTATTTCATTTGAAATCAAGACCATTGAACCCCCTTTTATACCTGTATACGAATGTTCATTGTTGAAGCGGAAAGATGATCCTATACAACACGGATGTGCGCAATTATTCACTTAAGCACTTCAGCAGTGGATGATCTATTTGTAGTTGTATTAGAAAGTGCACATAGTGAAATGAGGTTTCAATTTCTTTTTCATTTCTCAGCAAATATTCATTGATATATATATATATATATATATATATATATATATATATATATATATATATATATATATATATATATTGAAACAGAAAAAAATCCACAGTGCTCGGTAGTTTACAGGTAAATCTTTTTAAAAAAGAAACACGGAAACCTTTAGTTTTTAGGTTTTCGTGTTTCTTTTTTAAAAAGATTTACCTATATATATATATATATATATATATATATATATATATATATATATATATATATATATATATATATATATAAAGCACTAAAAAACCAACAACACTGTATATCCTAAATGTCGGATCTACGAAGTAGATACAAGGTCACGGATGGAAATTTATATAAAGCACTAAAAATACCAACACACGAACAATAAAAATTGTCAAATTTTC
>NW_026931488.1:0-47873 GCF_032062105.1 Saccostrea cuccullata
AATGTAAAATGATGAATTGTAAGAGGACTGAAATTTTCATAGGGAGAATCCATCATCATGCCAAATTTCTGTTAATCGTACTGCTGTGTTCTCTTGAATGGTCATAACTTTTTTATTTCTCAATGAAATTTTGCCAATTTGGTATTATTTTGCTTGCAATAGCATGTACTTTCTAAATGTAAAATGATAAATTGAAAGAGTTAGGACTGAATTTTCAAAGGGAAAGAATTAAAGAGATAAAAACAATTTCCATTCTCCTGTAGGATAATATATTCTATAAAACATTATGATAGAGAACTTTTAATCCTATTTGTGACAATTATGGAACTTCTTGTCCCATTTCACAACTTATGGGATAAAAAATCCCATGTAAGGTTAAAAATGGGAATTTTGATTCTACAGGAGAAAAAATCCCACAGAACTCATTTTTCTCCCACAGAATAATGGTGGGATATTGGTTAGGAGAGAAAATCCCACCATAATCCCATGGGATTTCTTGATTTCAGGTGTAATATCTTTTAAACTGGAAGATATTCAGGTGTAAAGGTTAGTCCATGTTGTGCGATTAAAAAAATCCCACCGGATGACATAAATTTTTTCTATGTATCTTTGGAAAAGTGGTTGGCGAAAGTCCGGACAAATGTCGTGTCCGGAGTTAAATGTCGCACTGTTATATATGTTAGAAAGCATGTCACAAGAATATTCTCATACATTGTTGTTTCGAACATGAATATGGAGATATGCCGGATCTCCCTGCGAAACAAATCCTTCCGCAATGTATTTCTCATCGGGAGAATAACTCGATGTCCATTTCATAGTTCCTCCACTATAAAAGGTAGTTCCAATTTCCAGCATTTTATCATCGAATCCTCGAACGATTTCCTTTTTTCGTTCACACCAAAGAAACCCAGCTTTATTCATCCCCCGGTAAGGGTTTCCGTACATGATGCATAGTTTGAAGTTATCAACATCATAAGCAACAACTCCGACTGTGCCATACAAGGAATACCTTGTTTTATGGAATCCAAGACAATGGAAGGTGTTAGTAGCAATACTCGCGGGGAGGACAGAGTGAATTATCCCTCTGTTTGGGGCTACACAGCCGTTTATCATTGCTGTATCAGACAAGTTTTTAATCTTCATACACAGTGGATGACCATTCTGTTAAAAAAAAATTTTTAAGTCAGTTTAATTGTAGAAATGGAGGATTTTGTCTCTTAGGTAAACATACACAAACGGTTCTTTTTTCTGTGAGTTACACCTCTTACTTTCTCAAATACAACTTAGTCAGTTGATAACAAAATTATCGAAGCATTAAATACTCACTGTAAGACGTTTTCCAAGCTCCACCAAAAGGTGTTGTTCGGCTTCTGTAATGGCATCCGTTAGTATTCCATTCTCTTTACCTGTTGCCATGTTTTGAACCTAAAATAAATGTTGATCTTTCATTACCTGTTTAATAAAACATGAGACCCACGGGCCTTATAGGTCACCTAAGTAAAACCATTGACAATAATGTAATTTTCATTATTAAATATGCGTTCCCTTAATAATTTTCATCAGTATATGTTGTTTTTACATAGAGAATAATACATACCCTTTTCCATATCACATCCTGTATCAGCCCTCGACCAATATCAGCCTGAGGGCCAAAGGCCCGAGGGCTGATATTGGTGTCTCGGGCTGATACAGGATGTGATATGGAAAAGGGTATGTTTTATTATATTTATTACATACTTAGTAATAAAGTACAGAACACATTAAATTGAGAAGAAAATAAGTAAACAATCATGAACGGACTTTTTAAAATGTACACAGTCTATTGTTTCATACAGTGTCGGTTTGTTTCTGCATGTACTTCTATTTCAAATGTCCTCAATCCGTAATTTTAAAATAATCTATTATTTATCAGTTAGATTATCATAACATTCAAAAAGTTGAAATTAAGAGAATTATATAACCCCCAAAATATGTTTATGATCACAAGTACTGTTTTTGAGGTTTAATTTACTCGGGGTGTGATATTGATCCGTATCAGCCCTGCAGGGCTGATAACCTATATCAGCCCCGCAAATCCATATCAGCCCTGCAGGGCTGATACGGCTATTGTGACGTCATATCGCATATGCAAAAATCCTGTATTTATTACTAAGTATGTAATAAATCTTAATATTAAACTTATTTCTCCTCGTATCTGTTTTCAGTTTGAGAAAAAAAAATCAAGAGACTTATGAACCATATTCCACCTAGTTACATTGGCTAAGAAAAAAAGCAGAAATCAATTCAGTATCGAAAAATTTACATGGGAAAGGGGTTTGGAATTTAACATTATAAGGATGTTTCTAAATCAATTTTTGTAGTTTTAGTAGCAATAAGCTATTTTTCAGTGGATTTTTTAAAGATTTGTTTTCTATGCATACCTGTTTTAATCTGTTGTTTTTTGGAGGCTAAGAAACTGAGCATTTAAGGCAGGGGGCCTCTTATTTTAGTCTCTCCTTAAAAAATGAGAATATATTTTTTTCATTAACAGTAACAGATTTTCCCAAGTAATTTGTTTAAATTGCTTTTAATTCTTAAAGTTGACTAACGAGCATGTAATAATCGTAACGAATGAGTACATATAGGACGTAATAGAATCGCAACAATCGGCGAAAATGCCACCTTTTACAGTGTATGTAAGGTTTGTGTCTAAAAGATGAACTTCACCTGGCCGCGTTGCACAGATGGTTCTATATATTCCTCTTTAAATCGTTGGCTAAACCTAAAGTGGCATACCCATATTGGTCAATCATATGTTAAATATAAACCTATTCTACCTGAAGATGTTCCTATTTAAAAAAAAAAACTAATTATGGCTAACATGTATCTGCTCTTGAGAAAACAAATTAAATTCCTCTAATTATCTCTATTTGTATACTGTGATTTTTTTTATATCGTGTTCCTATACCCTAACCACTGGTGTTATCATTTAAACAAAACTGAATCTATGCGATGTAAAGACGAATTAATACAAGTTTTAGCTATTTTTGCATAATGATTGTCACAGAGAAAAGAAAAAAATTACAATTCACAAGATTTAACCATTCAAAGAGCAAATGAATTTAATTGTAAAAGAAAACAACTCCCAATTTCATGTACCCAAGGTTCCTTTTAAAATGTTTGGTTTGAATTGGTCTATTCTTTCTAGATAGGAAGTTTTAAATGTAAAAAGTTAACAGACGGGTGAATGGACAGTAAGACGTACATGTACAACAGAAAAAAATATGATGAAAATGGCTCATTTTAGCTTTCAAATGAAGTGACCTAAAAATATTATTTGAATAATTGTAGCCTTTGAACAAATATACTAAAGACGTACCTTTTCCTCAATTGATAAATTTTCTTCTTTTCCTTTATAAAGGGCAATGAGAATTTAGTTGAAACTGAATGTCCAGATAGTATATACTGCCTCACATCTCATGACATTTGTTTATAGTAATACATAATTAGTTTATAATACTACGTGCTGTATACTGAGTATATATTACGATAGATTAGATGCCTATCATCGGTATGTTTGATTTGTTAATCAAATAAATGTGTATATTAGACTATTCAAATACATTCAAATACAGTAGTTGTGATAAATTTCCATAATGTTTGTATGGAGTGATATGTAAAGGTTTTAATATAACATTAAAATCATTTTTTATCAACTTTTAGCTAACCTGATCCGAAGGTTCAAATGAGCTTTTCAATCAAAATTTGTCCCTTGTCTGCCGTTCTTGTTGTCGGCTTTGTGATTTTTTTTTTTTTACATTTTCAGCTTCTCCAGAACTACGTAGGGGATTCAAGATTGTTCAAATGAAGGACCACGCTTTTTATCAAGGGGAGATAATAGCAAATTTGAGAAATAATATCATTATGACATCTCTTAAAAATCTTCTTCTGAAAAACCATTCCGCTAGAAAATATGAAAATTATATGGAAGTATTCTTTGGTACTGTCAAATCAAGTTTGTTCACATCATGACCTCCGGGGGGTAGGGTTGGGTCACAGTGGGCGAATAAAATTTTACAAAAGAAATATATGGAAAATCTTTCAAAATCCTCTTTCCCAAGAACAATAAAGCCATCATTGGTTTTATTTACATAGAATATTCTCAGTTTGTGTAGATTCAATTTTGTTCAAATCATACATGTATGCATAACATCGGGGGAAGGAAGGGGCACAATAAGCGGTCAAAATCTTGCATAGGAATACGTTGGTAGCATCTTTAAAATTATTTTTTTCTCAAACAAAGTTTTGGTTAGTCATATTTATATGGAAGCATCCTCGGGTGTTGTTCAAATCGTAACCCCTGGGTGTAGGGTGGTGCCAGAATGGGCAATCAAAGTTTTACATATTAATATAGTGGTAAAATCTTAATAAATCTTCTTAAATTAAGCTAAGCTATGGTTGGTCATATTTATAATTATGATACATGGAGCATTCTTAGGTAGTTTTGGTTCAGGTTTTAAATTATGATTTAATTGGGCTATGGTTTTGCTATTTCTCAAGAAAAGCAAAGCCATGGTTAGTCATATTTTTTGAAAGTATTCTCAGGTGGTGTAGATTCAAGTTTATTCAGATCAAGATCTCCAGGGGTAGGGTAAGGCCCAATGGATGTTCAAATTTTAACAGAGTGATGTTTTGGAAAAAAAAGTTTTTCTAATGATCAGCGAAACCACGGTTGTGGAAGTATCATTTGATTAAACTCTCTTTGAAATGCATTTTTACTTATTAAAATTATACTGCTTTAAGCAGTTTAAGTCTAGAAATGAAATATTATATCAGTCAAGGTCAATTTAAAAAAAAAACATATTTGGTTGTGTATTTCAAACAATAAAAACAAACTTTATAAAATTAAAATTTCTTTAAGTAAATATTTGTCAATTATCTATATTTATTGGTATATCATGTCCTTGCAGATTTAATCATAATTATGAAACACCTCGTTTCAACCCAACCGATTTTAGGTACTTTTATTTTTCATTCATTTTTGATATTTGCTTGTACCCAGCCCCTTTGAGAATTTTCACTCATAGTAAGATACGACCACCTGTTAGAGGGGGTTGCAGAATTTATTCTGTACTTACTTTGAGTCTTTGGGGGATCGTTTTTCTTGTCTGCACTTGAATCTCAATTTAAATGGTCTCATCTGAAAGACCAGTCTCAGCGTCCCATAGTGAAAATTAAACCCGCGATGCATGGATAAAATATCAACAACAATACCAAACAATATTAAAAATTCATAAGGCGATTCAAACATTCCAAATCAGGAGCTTTTTATTGATCTCTTAAACGTCTTAATTAACTTTAGTATCAGGTACTGTTAATCAGTTTTTAGGTCACCTGAGTAAACTCAGGTGACCTATTGCTATCTGTTTTCGTCCGTCGTCGTGCGTTGTGCGTTGTCCGTTAACATTTGAACATTTTCAGCTTCTTCTCTGCAACCACTGAACCAGTTTCAACCAAATTTGGCACAAAGCATCTATGGGTGACGGGAAACAAAAATTGTGAATTTCATGATCCCTGCCTCCTGGGGCCTGAGGGGTGGGGCCAAAACCACTAAAATGAATGCAATCTTAAAAAAATCTTCTTCTTTACTCCTGGACCTCAAGCAGTCAAACTGTTTGCATGATTGTAACAAGCAATGAGTCCTCTACCAAAATTGTGAAATTCATGGCCCTGGGGTCAGGGGTTCTAGTGCTAGGGTGGGGCTAAATAAGTAGGTAGTGAAAATGCATTATTTCTTTGAAAATCTTCTTCTCTGCTCCTGGGTATTAAATAAACCAACTAAGTACATAGTTATGATGAGCAAGAGTGCCTCTGCCAAAATTGTGAATTTTATGGCCCCAGTATAAAGACTAGTGTAAAATTCATCGATAAGAGTGCCATTCAAAACGTTTCACTCGTTCAAAGGACAAATAAAATGCTGGCGACTTTGTTGCACAATGACATGCTGGTGAGATAATTAAAGTATGTATTCGTTTCAAAAGTAACTGTCTGTAAATTATTTTCCTCCCCCAGGTTTTAAACTGCTCGTGGTAGCTATTGCATATTGCCAACGACATTGTTCATGTTGTTTAGGTCTCTGTTATAGCTTACAGTCTAAGCATCATTCTTCAGAAAAGGGTTGCTTATGCATCGGATGTAATGAATAAAACTATGGGAGAAATTAAGTCCATTTGAGGAAGAAATAAACAAGCACCTGAAGAAATAAAAAAAATTCAACTATTAAAAGGCAAGAATATACAAATATATACAGGCATGTAGTATCATTTGTATCAGCCAGAAAAATTATTTTACACTTAATTGAAAAAATGTTCACCCAACTCCCCAATACTCCCTGTCTGTTTTACGATAGGAATTATAATTTTAGGGATCAAGTAAATTTTAGAACAATGTCTACACATTCACCTAACACATATTAAAAAAATGAAGATATATTGAAAGACTCTTAAAGAATTGATTTTTAAAAATATATTTTGATCAACATCACAAAATTTATATAACTGGCCCAAACTGGCAGATGATGAAATAAGCAATAAAATGTTCTACTTTCCTATTTGTAAGCATTATGTGTCCTGTGGTATGAGCCGATAAGGATATCATTAAAAAAAAAGAATGTACAAATGTTAATAATTGATTTCTCGAAAAAAAAATTATTTCCTTCTCCTTTGGGACTTTTTTACTCTCATGTTCATAACTAAACCTAAACATAAAAAAATGCTGGCCTTATAATGAAGAAAGGGGCCTCTTTCAAAATAGATAATTTCAGGGCCGCTGGGTCAGGTATACCAGGGGGGTACATTGACTAGAAATAAATTAATGCTTTGAAATCTGCCCTTTGATAAGCAATGGTGCCTCTTTCAAAATTTGTGAATTTCATGGCTTTTGGATTAAAACACGAACCAAATACAATCGCTGGAAAGTTGTTACATGATACTCAGGTGACCTATAAGGCCCATGGGCCTCTTGTTACAGATAATTTTAAACCACCTAATCAGCAGGTCATTATTTTTCTTCTACTAGTAACATAAACTGTCAGTACTAACACATATCAATATTACACTGCCAACAATAGTAGTAAATGTATAATGTTGGTCGCATGTCTTGAGCTCTTTTTATATACAAGATTCTTTGTATTTTTAGCTCTTCTGAGCCAAAGGCTCAAAGAGCTAATGCTATGGTCATTTGTGCGGTGTGCATCGTGCGGTGTGCGTTTACTTTTTAGAATATGGGCCATAACTCAAGAACCCCTTGGCCAATCATTGTCAAATTTGTCACAGGGTATCCTTGACCCAAGGGCTACCGTTTACATGTATACTGAAAATAGGGTTGTGACCCTAAAACAAGGGGAGATAATCAGGAAAATAAAACCAAAAGTACTGGTTGCTAAAAAATCTTCTTCTCCAGAACCACCAGGCAGATTTTCACTAAACTTACATACAATGGTCAGGATATGTTGAAGATTAAAAATTGTTCAAGGCAAGACCCTGGAGCAAAGGGCGTGGTCTCAAGGTCACTTCAAAGTTAACCAAAATTTACACTTAATAAAAACGGTGATATTTTGCTTACTATAAAGATTAGGAACTTCAAATCTTGTAAGTTGATTCATCTAAGGACTTCACTTCATGTTAATACAAAAGTAGGTCACGGTGACCTACTTTTAAAATTTTACGGGCTTTTTTTTTCAAATTGATTTGGAGGCATATTTTGGACACTTTAAGGCCTTTGATCATCAAACTTTGTCAGTTGATGCATCTTGCGTCTTTGAACAAGGTCAATTTAAAAATTGGTCATCGTGACCTACTTTTTGAATTTTATGGCTCATCTTTTGTAAAACATTTAATCCCATTATTTCAGACACCGAGAGGTTTAGAATCACCAAATCTTGTAAGTTGATGCATCTTGGGGCCTTAAAACATATTTATGAAAAAGTGGGTCACTGTGACCTACTTTTTGTACTTTGCAGGCATTTGTTTTCAAATTGTTTAAAAGGCATATTTTGAATACTTTCAGACCTATGATCATCAAACTTTGTCAGTTGATGCATCTTAAGTCGTCGGAAAATGTCAACCAAAAAGTAGGTCACAGTGACCTACTTTTGACATTTCATGGCTATATTTAAGTATCTTAGGTATTTATTGGCTTAGAATCATCAAACTTTGTCAGTTGATACAACTTGAGTTTTCCGAGAATGTCGACCAAAAAATAGGTCACTGTTACCTAGTTTTGACATTTTATGGCTATATTTCAGTATCTTAGGTACTGTTTGGCTTAGAATCATCAAACTTTGTCAGTTGATACAACTTGGGTTTTTGGAGAATGTCGACCAAAAAGTAGGTCACTGTGACCTAGTTTTGACATTTTATGGCTATATTTCAGTATCTTAAGTACTTTTTGGCTTAGAATCATCAAACTTTGTCAGTTGAGGCATGTTGGGTTTTCGGAGAATGTTGACCAAAAAGTAGGTCAAAATGACCTACCAGTACTTTGGATTATCTCAGGTACGTATTGGCTTAGAATCATCAAATTCTGTCAGTTGATGCAACTTGGGTTTTCGGAACATGTCGACCAAAAAGTAGGTCACTTTGACCTAGTTTTGACAATTTATGGCTATATTTATGCATCATAGGTACTTATTGGCTTAGAATCATCAAACTGATAGTTGATGCAACTTGGGTTTTCGGAGAATGTTCACCATAAGAAGGTCACAGTCACCTACTTTTGAATATATGAGGTACTTATTGGCTTAGAATCATCAGTCAATTAATGCATCTTGAGTCACCCTGACCTACTTATGGTATTTTAAAGCTATAATGATTTCAGAAATATCTTCATTCCTAACTGGCTAAGAATCATCAAACTTTGTCAGTTCATGCATCTTAGGATAGTTAGAGTTAGAGGCTTCAAATAGAAGTGATAGACTGTACAATTTATCAGAAGAGCGATTCAAGGCCCTTGGGCCTCTTGTTAAATCTTCATCAGTAATTTTTGTCAAGGGATTTTTTATGAAAAAAGATGAAAACAAAGTTTATCTATATGTACTTGGATTTCTGTGTAATGATATTTTGATCAATGGATATAGAAAGGGACCATTTAGATAAACTAATATAAAACCTAGCTACATGTAGTTATACAAATATAAAAAACTCTTTATCTGGAACTCCAATAGGACAGAGATTAAACTTTTAGATACATATGTCAGGGAATTCAAAATGATTGATTAAAAACAAATATTAAAGACAAAATAGTGCGGACCTCCAAATTACTTTACGTATTTTTTTTTTTTTTGTGTTGGAGATTATGATACATGTATTGTATCTTTATTTATAATTTTTTTTATTTCCTGAAATTTTAACAGTACCATCAATTTGCATTATATTATTTGACCTACAAGATGTTATACCAGGAAAATGTGAAGTTTTTAAATTTGAAGTATCTATCAGATTCTAAAAAAAAAAAGTTTTTAGTACTTTTGAGCTAAAGCTTAGCAAAAATGTTGCCATGCACTGTTTGATTTTAAAAGAACATACTGTAAATCAATTTTTATTCGCGAGAACTTTATTTTCGCGTAGTTACGCGACACAGTGTGCTCGCGAAAATTTTATTCTCGCGTTTAATAGTATTCCTTAAGATTATATAGAGCAATAACCACAATTCGTGAAAATTTTGTCTCGCTTATCAAGAGACAATGACTATCTCGCAAAAATAAGGTGTCGCTAAAATTTAAAGCAATATGAGCTGCATTTTTGAGAATTTGATTTTGCTGGTAAAATTTGTTAATATGATTAATCTGTATGTTATCTAAATCATTATGATCAATAAAACCTAAATAAAGTTTGAAAATGTGACAGAAGAAATATTTTTGTATAACTGAATATACAGTATTATATAAGAAATCATTATTGTACAGGACAACAATAATTCAATTTTGCTTCAATTAAAGCGTATGAAAAGTTCTTTCATAGCAAATATGAACAATAGAAGTCAATAAATGTTCTATTTTTCTGTCAATGAAATAGTTAATTACAAATTTGCAACATTTTTTTTCCGATGTCAAACATGCAGCAAATATTGCTTTAATGATCTACAGTATGTAGGAATATGAATTATTAAACAGTGGGACAAGATATATGTAATACTATCTCTTATTTTTCGTAATTAATTACATGTATATTGCATTCCTTTAGCGCAAATTGATGCATTATTTATTTTATGTTTGTTCCGTTATACGTATTTTAGAATGTTTTGTAGATATATTTTAATATTTATTTTTTTAAAACCCCACCACCCCCATTCCGTTTGATAAACTGCATCGTAGTCCAACACTGCTGAGCAAAAACATTTTTTTTTTATTTAATAAACATTTGAGTCATCATTCTAACCATTTTATTATTTTTTTCCGTTTACATTGTAAGCTAATTTATTTGGCCTGCCACACTATATACAACTTATTAACTGAGAAGGAAGTATACAGGTATAAAGTTATTCCCCCTTTTCCGTGAATCTACGCGGCTTTTCTACGAATTTCTCTACCATGTCGACTGCTATTCTGTAGGTTACTGTGATTTTATTTCTCTCGAGATTACGGTACCTTACCCGTTAGTTCAGTAGTTAGGTTTTATCTGTTGATTTCGCGGAGACGGAAGTTGCATGTAGATTTCCCTGATTTTGTATCGATTCCCTGATATTTCTTGAAGGGCAGTTTCGCTATAAATTCTGACCTGATCCGTACTTTTAAGTTCTGTGCTTCAAACTTTCCATTATCATCATACACTGAGCTGTTGTGCTGCAGACTTTCCATATTACCGATAAACACTACATCTATATATGGTTGTAAAATTCTTGCATGATTTTCAGGTACTGCAAATCAGATAGAAAGTCTCCTATTTATGAAATAATTGTTCCTGCAGTTTAAATTGTTTCTATGTGAATTACTTCCATGACAAAACCATGCAAATCCTCGTACTGACAACAATAAATTGTGAAAATGTCATTCAACAGAAACTTAGCCGATAACTGAATATGAAAGTACAAAAGAGGGAGATTTAAAATATGGTGTCAGCTGCATGTTATGTCATTTAGAAATGCGCGGGAAAATTCAAATACTGGCGAAAAGAGCCAATCCTTTATAGATTGATTTTGAAGCCATTGATTTATCTTGTACAGGAAAGCCTTATATGGTTCTACATGTCTTCATTTGTAAAAGATCTTATGAGTTCACTATCTATTCACTACATTGTAATACATAAAGCCAATTGAAGTGTTTATTATAAATGTTACGTTTTATCGTATCTAAGCAGATATAAAATTATAAAAGATGATTAACTTGTACGTGTTATCTTATTTCTTTTATGTATTATATGATCATTTGTAATTTAAACATGCAAATTTAAATGAATTTGTAAAATCCTGTGCTTTGTGATTAAATCAGGAAACTTTATGTACAGTGTACTTGCATTATGTTTGTTGCAGAATCATACAGCTTTTATGTTAATCCGTAATCTGATATTTAAGAGATGTATGTGTATTTGAATTAAATGTCCATAAGAAATAAATTTATAATTATAATGGTAATATGTATGTGAAACTAGCGGCTAAACAGCTGAATATTGCATTATCATTTTAAAAAAGAGCCTTTAAATCAACTTTAAATATACATGATATTCCGCTATATTATTTGAAAAAAATATATTATGTTTAGTGGAAAGTATAATTTCGTGTGTTTTTTTAGCTCACCTGAGCCGAAGGCTCAAGTGAGCTTTTCTGATCACATTTTGTCCGGCGTCCGTCTGTCCGTCTGTCCGTCTGTCTGTCTGTCTGTAAACTTTTCACATTTTAGACTTCTTCTCAAGAACCGCTGGGCCAATTTCAACCAAACTTGCCACAAAGCATCCTTGGGTGAAGGGAATTCAAGTTTGTTCAAACGAAGGGCCATGCCCTCACTCAAGGGGAGATAAATGATGAATTAATGAAAGTGTAGATTCAACTTTGTTCAAATCATGACCCCCGGGGGTAGGGCGGGGCCAAAATGGCCGACCAAAGTTTTACATAGTAATATATAGGAAAATTCTTTAAACATCTTCTTCTCAAGAATGACAAAGCCATAATTCATCATATTTATATGGGAGCATGCTCAGGTAGTGTAGATTCAAGTTTGTTCAAATCATGACCCCCAGGGGTAGGGCGGGGCCAAAATGGCCGACCAAAGTTCTACATAGAAATATATAGGAAATATATATTAAACATCTTCTTCCCAAGAATGACAAAGCCATAATTCATCATATTTATATGGAAGCATGTTCAGGTAGTGTCGATTCAAGTTTGTTCAAATCATGACCCCCGGGGGTAGGGCGGGGCCAAAATGGCCGACCAAAATTTTACATAGAAATATATAGGAAAATTCTTTTAACATCTTCTTCCCAAGAATGACAAAGCCATAATTCATCATATTTATATGGGAGCATGTTCAGGTAGTGTAGATTCAAGTTTGTTCAATTCATGACCCCCCGGGGTAGGGCGGGGCCAAAATGGCCGACCAAGGTTTTACATAGAGATATATAGGAAAATACTTTAAAAATCTTCTTCTCAAGAAAAGTTATTACATAGAAATATATAGGCCAAAAAGTTTCATAGAAATATATAGGAAATTTCTTTAAACATCTTCTTCTCAAGAATGACAAAGCCATAATTCATCATATTTATATGGAAGCATGTTCAGGTAGTGTAGATTCAACTTTGTTCAAATCATGACCCCCGGGGGTAGGGAGGGGCCAAAATGGCCGACCAAAGTTTTACATAGAAATATATAGGAAAATTCTTTAAAAATCTTCTTCTCAAGAATGACAAAGCCATAATTCATCATATTTATATGGAAGCATGCTCAGGTAGTGTAGATTCAAGTTTGTTCAAATCATGCCCCCCAGGGGTAGGGCGGGGCCAAAATGGCCGACCAAAGTTTTACATAGAAATATATAGGAAAATTCTTTTAAAATCTTCTTCTCAAGAATGACAAAGCCATAATTCATCATATTTATATGGAAGCATGCTCAGGTAGTGTAGATTCAAGTTTGTTCAAGTCATGACCCCCGGGGGTAGAGCGGGGCCAAAATGGCCGACCAAAGTTTTACATAGAAATATATAGAAAAATTCTTTAAACATCTTCTTCTCAAGAATGACAAAGCCATAATTCATCATATTTATATGGAAGCATGCTCAGGTAGTGTAGATTCAAGTTTGTTCAAATCATGACCCCCGGGGGTAGGGCGGGGCCAAAATGGCCGACCAAAATTTTACATAGAAATATATAGGAAAATTCTTTTAACATCTTCTTCCCAAGAAAGACAAAGCCACAATTCATCATATTTATATGGAAGCATGTTCAGGTAGTGTAGATTCAAGTTTGTTGACCCCCAGGGGTAGGGCGGGGCCAAAATGGCCGACCAAAGTTTTACATAGAAATATATAGGAAAATTCTTTAAAAATCTTTTTCCCAAGAATGACAAAGCCATAATTCATCATATTTATATGGAAGCATGTTCAGGTAGTGTAGATTCAGCTTTGTTCAATTCATGGCCAAAATGGCCGACCAAAGTTTTACAGAGAAATATATAGGAAATTCTTTAAACATCTTCTTCTCAAGAATGACAAAGCCATAATTCATCATATTTATATGGAAGCATGTTCAGGTAGTGTAGATTCAAGTTTGTTCAAATCATGACCCCCGGGGGTAGGGCGGGGCCAAAATGGCCGACCAAAGTTTTACATAGAAATATATAGGAAAATTCTTTAAACATCTTCTTCTCAAGAATGACAAAGCCATAATTCATCATATTTATATGGAAGCATGTTCAGGTAGTGTAGATTCAAGTTTGTTCAAATCATGACCCCCCGGGGTAGGGCGGGGCCAAAATGGCCGACCAAAATTTTACATAGAAATATATAGGAAAATTCTTTAAAAATCTTCTTTCAAGAATGACAAAGCCATAATTCATCATATTTATATGGAAGCATGTTCAGGTAGTGTCAAGTTTTACATAGAAATATTTATTCAAATCATGACCCCCAGGTAGTGGGGTAGAGAGGGGCCAAAAGACCAAAGTTTTACATAGAAATATATGAAAATTCTTTAAAAATCTTCTTCTCAAGAATGACAAAGCCATAATTGATCATATTTATATGGAAGCATGTTCAGGTAGTGTAGATTCAAGTTTGGGGTAGGGCGGGGCCAAAATATAGAAATATATAGGGGCGGGGCCAAAATGGCCGACCAAAGTTTTACATAGAAATATATAGGAAAATTCTTTCAAGAATGACAAAGCCATAATTCATCATATTTAATGCTCAGGTAGTGTAGATTCAAGTTTGTTCAAGTCATGACCCCCGGGGGTAGGGAGGGGCCAAAATGGCCGACCAAATACATAGAAATATATTCTTTTCTTCTTCAAGAATGACAAAGCCATAATTCATCATATTTATATGGAGAAATATATAGGAAAATTCTTTAAAAATCTTCTTCCCAAGAATGACAAAGCATATTTATATGGAAGCATGTTCAGGTAGTGTAGATTCAAGTTTGTTCAATTCATGACCCCCGGGGGTAGGGCGGGGCCAAAATGGCCGACCAAAATTTTACATAGAAATATATAGGAAAATTCTTTAAAAATCTTTTTCCCAAGAATGACAAAGCCATAATTCATCATATTTATATGGAAGCATGTTCATGTAGTGTAGATTCAGCTTTGTTCAATTCATGGCCCCCCGGGGTAGGGCGGGGCGAAAATGGCCGACCAAAGTTTTACATAGAAATATATAGGAAAATTCTTTTAAAATCTTCTTCTCAAGAATGACAAAGCCATAATTCATCATATTTATATGGAAGCATGTTCAGGTAGTGTCGATTCAAGTTTGTTCAAGTCATGACCCCCGGGGATAGAGAGGAGCCAAAATGGCCGACCAAAGTTTAACATAGAAATATATAGGAAATATTCTTTAACATCTTCTTCTCAAGAATGACAAAGCCATAATTCATCATATTTATATGGAAGCATGTTCAGGTAGTGTAGATTCAAGTTTGTTCAAATCATGACCCCCGGGGGTAGGGCGGGGCCAAAATGGCCGACCAAAGTTTTACATAGAAATATATAGGAAAATTCTTTTAAAATCTTCTTCTCAAGAATGACAAAGCCATAATTCATCATATATATATGGAAGCATGCTCAGGTAGTGTAGATTCAAGTTTGTTCAAATCATGACCCCCCGGGGTAGGGCGGGGCCAAAATGGCCGACCAAAGTTTTACATAGAAATATATAGGAAAATTCTTTAAAAATCTTCTTCTCAAGAATGACAAAGCCATAATTCATCATATTTATATGGAAGCATGCTCAGGTAGTGTAGATTCAAGTTTGTTCAAATCATGACCCCCAGGGTAGGGCGGGGCCAAAATGGCCGACCAAATTTTTACATAGAAATATATAGGAAATATACTTTAAACATCTTCTTCTCAAGAATGACAAAGTCACAATTTATCATATTGATATGGAAGCATGCCATAATTTATCATATTGATATGGAAGCATGCTCAGGTAGTGTAGATTCAAGTTTGTTCAAATCATGACCCCCGGGGCTAGGGCGGAGCCAAAATGGCGGACCAAAATTTTACATAGAAATATATAGGAAAATTCTTTAAAAATCTTCTTCCCAAGAATGACAAAGCCATAATTCATCATATTTATATGGAAGCATGTTCAGGTAGTGTAGATTCAAGTTTGTTCAAATCATGACCCCCAGGGGTAGGGCGGGGCCAAAATGGCCGACCAAAGTTTTACATAGTAATATATAGGAAAATTCTTTAAAAATCTTTTTCCCAAGAATGACAAAGCCATAATTCATCATATTTATATGGAAGCATGTTCAGGTAGTGTAGATTCAGCTTTGTTCAATTCATGGCCCCCCGGGGTAGGGCGGGGCGAAAATGGCCGACCAAAGTTTTACATAGAAATATATAGGAAAATTCTTTTAAAATCTTCTTCTCAAGAATGACAAAGCCATAATTCATCATATTTATATGGAAGCATGTTCAGGTAGTGTAGATTCAACTTTGTTCAAGTCATGACCCCCGGGGATAGAGAGGAGCCAAAATGGCCGACCAAAGTTTTACATAGAAATATATAGGAAATATTCTTTAAACATCTTCTTCTCAAGAATGACAAAGCCATAATTCATCATATTTATAATGAAGCATGTTCAGGTAGTGTAGATTCAAGTTTATTCAAATCATGACCCCCAGGGGTAGGGCGGGGCCAAAATGGCCGACCAAAGTTTTGCATAGAAATATATAGGAAAATTCTTTAAAAATCTTCTTCCCAAGAATGACGAAGCCATAATTCATCATATTTATATGGAAGCATGTTCAGGTAGTGTAGATTCAACTTTGTTCAAATCATGACCCCCGGGGGTAGGGCGGGGCCAAAATGGCCGACCAAAGTTTTACATAGTATTATATAGGAAAATTCTTTAAACATCTTCTTCTCAAGAATGACAAAGCCATAATTCATCATATTTATATGGGAGCATGCTCAGGTAGTGTAGATTCAAGTTTGTTCAAATCATGACCCCCAGGGGTAGGGCGGGGCCGAAATGGCCGACCAAACTTCTACATAGAAATATATAGGAAATATACTTTAAACATCTTCTTCTCAAGAATGACAAAGCCATAATTTATCATATTTATAAGGAAGCATGCTCAGGTAGTGTAGATTCAAGTTTGTTCAAATCATGACCCCCGGGGCTAGGGCGGAGCCAAAATGGCGGACCAAAATTTTACATAGAAATATATAGGAAAATTCTTTAAAAATCTTCTTCCCAAGAATGACAAAGCCACAATTCATCATATTTATATGGAAGCATGTTCAGGTAGTGTAGATTCAAGTTTGTTCAAATCATGACCCCCAGGGGTAGGGCGGGGCCAAAATGGCCGACCAAAGTTTTACATAGTAATATATAGGAAAATTCTTTAAAAATCTTTTTCCCAAGAATGACAAAGCCATAATTCATCATATTTATATGGAAGCATGTTCAGGTAGTGTAGATTCAGCTTTGTTCAATTCATGGCCCCCCGGGGTAGGGCGGGGCGAAAATGGCCGACCAAAGTTTTACATAGAAATATATAGGAAAATTCTTTTAAAATCTTCTTCTCAAGAATGACAAAGCCATAATTCATCATATTTATATGGAAGCATGTTCAGGTAGTGTAGATTCAACTTTGTTCAAGTCATGACCCCCGGGGATAGAGAGGAGCCAAAATGGCCGACCAAAGTTTTACATAGAAATATATAGGAAATATTCTTTAAACATCTTCTTCTCAAGAATGACAAAGCCATAATTCATCATATTTATAATGAAGCATGTTCAGGTAGTGTAGATTCAAGTTTATTCAAATCATGACCCCCAGGGGTAGGGCGGGGCCAAAATGGCCGACCAAAGTTTTGCATAGAAATATATATAGGAAAATTCTTTAAAAATCTTCTTCCCAAGAATGACGAAGCCATAATTCATCATATTTATATGGAAGCATGTTCAGGTAGTGTAGATTCAACTTTGTTCAAATCATGACCCCCGGGGGTAGGGCGGGGCCAAAATGGCCGACCAAAGTTTTACATAGTATTATATAGGAAAATTCTTTAAACATCTTCTTCTCAAGAATGACAAAGCCATAATTCATCATATTTATATGGGAGCATGCTCAGGTAGTGTAGATTCAAGTTTGTTCAAATCATGACCCCCAGGGGTAGGGCGGGGCCAAAATGGCCGACCAAACTTCTACATAGAAATATATAGGAAATATACTTTAAACATCTTCTTCTCAAGAATGACAAAGCCATAATTTATCATATTTATATGGAAGCATGCTCAGGTAGTGTAGATTCAAGTTTGTTCAAATCATGACCCCCGGGGGTAGGGCGGGGCCAAAATGGCCGACCAAAATTTTACATAGAAATATATAGGAAAATTCTTTTAACATCTTCTTCCCAAGAATGACAAAGCCATAATTCATCATATTTATATGGGAGCATGTTCAGGTAGTGTAGATTCAAGTTTGTTCAATTCATGACCCCCCGGGGTAGGGCGGGGCCAAAATGGCCGACCAAAGTTTTACATAGAAATATATAGGAAAATTCTTTTAAAATCTTCTTCTCAAGAATGACAAAGCCATAATTCATCATATTTATATGGAAGCATGTTCAGGTAGTGTAGATTCAAGTTTGTTCAAGTCATGACCCCCGGGGGTAGAGAGGAGCCAAAATGGCCGACCAAAGTTTAACATAGAAATATATAGGAAATATTCTTTAAACATCTTCTTCTCAAGAATGACAAAGCCATAATTCATCATATTTATATGGAAGCATGCTCAGGTAGTGTAGATTCAAGTTTGTTCAAATCATGACCCCCGGAGGTAGGGCGGGGCCAAAATGGCCGACCAAAGTTTTACATAGAAATATATAGGAAAATTCTTTAAACATCTTCTTCTCAAGAATGACAAAGCCATAATTCATCATATTTATATGGGAGCATGCTCAGGTAGTGTAGATTCAACTTTGTTCAAATCATGACCCCCGGGGGTAGGGCGGGGCCAAAATGGCCGACCAAAGTTTTACATAGAAATATATAGGAAAATTCTTTTAAAATCTTCTTCTCAAGAATGACAAAGCCATAATTCATCATATTTATATGGAAGCATGCTCAGGTAGTGTAGATTCAAGTTTGTTCAAGTCATGACCCCCGGGGGTAGAGCGGAGCCAAAATGGCCGACCAAAGTTCTACATAGAAATATATAGGAAATATACTTTAAATATCTTCTTCTCAAGAATGACAAAGCCATAATTTATAATATTTATATGGAAGCATGCTCAGGTAGTGTAGATTCAAGTTTGTTCAAATCATGACCCCCGGGGGTAGGGCGGGGCCAAAATGGCCGACCAAAGTTTTACATAGAAATATATAGGAAAATTCTTTTAAAATCTTCTTCTCAAGAATGACAAAGCCATAATTCATCATATATATATGGAAGCAAGCTCAGGTTGTGTAGTTTCAAGTTTGTTCAAATCATGACCCCCCGGGGTAGGGCGGGGCCAAAATGGCCGACCAAAGTTTTACATAGAAATATATAGGAAAATTCTTTAAAAATCTTCTCAAGAATGACAAAGCCATAATTCATCATATTTATATGGAAGCATGCTCAGGTAGTGTAGATTCAAGTTTATTCAAATCATGACCCCCCAGGGTAGGGCGGGGCCAAAATGGCCGACCAAATTTTTACATAGAAATATATAGGAAAATTCTTTAAACATCTTCTTCTCAAGAATGACAAAGCCACAATTCATCATATTTATATGGAAGCATGCTCAAGTAGTGTAGATTTAAATTTGTTCAAATCATGACCCCCAGGGGTAGGGCGGGGCCAAAATGGCCGACCAAAATTTTTAAAGATATATATAGGAAAATTCTTTAAAAATCATTTTCTAAAAAATAGCAAATCCATGATTGGTCATGGGACTACCTTTGAATTTAAACTTTACAATAAAAAGCCATTTTTTACTTTTTCCTACCCTTAGTGCTCAGGTGAGCGATGTGGCCCATGGGCCTCTTGTTATTTGCTAGAGCTTTATTTTCGCAAAATTACGCGTATGATAGTATTACTTCGGATATGTAGAAAAATAGTCTCAATTCATAAGAGTTTTGTCTCGCTTAACAAGAATCAATGACTATATCATGAAAATAAGGTTTTTGCTTAGGATACCTAATCATTAAGCAGTTTTAGACTTTTTTGCACAAATTCATTCGAGTTTTATTGCAAGAACATTTTAATTATATCCTCCATTTATTCCTTCATTCCTTCTTCGACAAAGGACTGTGTCATATTTCCAAACTGTGTATATGTTACTGGATCATAAAACATATTTAAGGAATTCAGGAAATCGGAACGAGTAAATTTCATTCGGATCATACATAAAGATTAAGGAGTTGATCTTCAAATCCCATTGCGGGTTGTGAAGGCCAGTCCTTAGACGATTGTATAATAAACTGGGTATCCGTGTCAATAAGGCAAGTGGGGTCTCATAATGAGTGAAATATTGAAGTGACATGAAACATTAACCAGTAACAGACGTTTATGACGTGGTTAAAATCTTTAAGGACAAACAGGAATGTTTACAGACCAAAACAGAAGAATCTGACGAAATTGAGGCGGTACTTACTTGTTCTTACATATATACCAAATTAAGAAAAAAGGAGCGCTTGGACTCTACACTCTGCAACAGCTACGAATTGAATAATAATCCTTTGTGGCAGGATTTCTTCTAATCAAACTAGCCCCGTGGGGATCCGGGTTAAAATAGGTCCTCCTTACCCCCTTGCTTGTCGTATAAGGCGACTAAATGGGGCGGTCCTTCGGATGAGACCGTATAAACCGAGGCCCCGTGTCACAGCAGGTGTGGCACGATAAAGATCCCTCCCTGCTCAAAGGCCGTAAGTGCCGAGCATAGGCCTAAATTTGCAGCCCTTCACCGGCAATGGTGACGTCTCCATATCAGTGAAATATTCTGAAGAGGGACGTTAAACAGTATACAATCAATCAATCTAATCAAACTAAAAGAAACAGACAGCGGATATTTTACAATCTCTAAAGGTCTCCTAATATCTACAAGAACAGCTAAAAACATTTGCTTCTAAATCTTTGCTTTCAGGGGCGTAAAAATAAGTCCAAATACCTGCTATTTATCATATGTTCTAGATTTGCTACCTTAAGCTTTCTTCACACAACCGTATTGAATTGTATCTGTTTGAAGTAATTCCTTTAAAATTTATATTGAAACAATTTAAATTTTGATTTAATATATAATAATTTAATAAAAACTAAACACAAATGTACGAGTCATGTCCCACTTCTGATTTATATTGGATGTAGACAATTTTATTTACTTCTAAGCAAGGTTTATGATATTTACTGATATTGACAAAAATCACGAGACTCAATTTAGATAACACTATTTTATTCTTGAATCATACATGTATATTTTAACAATTTTGTTTTAAATTTCACAACTATTGTCCTTGTAAGTTTTTGTTTTTCACTGTCCTGGAAGTTTAACATCAATTCTCTGCAGGATCTCCTGCTGACAAAGGGGACAGTTCTTCTGAGCCGGTCCACAATCGGAGCAGCAGGCCACGTGGTCACATGGTCGGAACAAAACTGCCCGGATCTTAACGCAGCAGACAGAGCACAGATGAATGATTCCACTGGCACTGACACTGGAATTTTTGTTTCCTTTGAAAGGAAAAAATAAGTAAATTTAGTGGGTGGTATAGCATTCCAGGTTTACGGTATTGTATAAAATTGAATTGGTTATTATCTTAAACACCTGATACCATGAGCGACCTTTTTTGTTAACATTGTAGATGAACAAGTACAAGAAATGTGAGCATCTTTATTCCTTGCTTTTGGATGCCATTATTCAACGAACATTTAACTTTATTTTCATTTGACCTTTGTGTAGAATACATGTATACACATGTATGTCATAATGGCAAGTCTTTTTGTGACCAATTAATTAATTATTGTCCATTTTTGCCCGATAGTACAGTTGCAATGATTATTCTAAAATGATCTTTTTACAACACATTTTATGTATTTTTAAGTTTATGTTTTTTAATGAACAGAGTTTTCGTCCCTTACTTTTATGCACCAAAAGATGGACTTGATTGAAGCACTGTCTTCCTCTCCCCCACCAAAAGCCCCAAACTTTGTTAGCAAAGGGAAAAGAAATGTGTTTTAAGCTGACATTAGCTATATTTATTCTGGTCACATTTTTTTATATATTACATGTCCTCATTCAAGATGAGAAAATTAAGAAATAGTGAAACATTGGTGGCATGTTTTAAAAATATTTTTCTCGAGATGAAACTAATATGGAATCATGCATCAGAAGGTAGTGTTGATTCAAGTTCGTTCAAACCATGACCCTCGAGTGTAGTGTGGTGCCACAATGGACGATCAAACTTTTACATGGAAAATTTAGGAAAAATCTCAAGAACATCAAAACCATGAGTGGTCACATTTTTTGAAAGCGTCCTCTGAAATTGTAGATTCAGGTTGAAACTTAAAGGGGAAAAAAGCAACAGTAAGTCAAAGTAATACATAAGAACCCTTAGTAGATAAAAATTAATTCAAATCATCCCCTTTCTGCCTTTTAGGGATAGGTTGGGACTACATGCATCAAAGCTTTTCAAACTGGATTGATTTTTGCTTTAAACTATCCCCAGTGCTCAGGTGCGCGATATGGCCCATGGGCCTCTTGTTATTGCTTGTACTGAAATCAAAATATCTGACAGATATATAAAAAACGTGGGACCTTCTTCAACGTAATATATGTTTTAAACTAACACAACAACTAAATTTTTGTAATAAACAATAAAAAGTGGTTATCTCCTTTTGTTCTTCATTTGCAATAGTAGTATCAACTATCTCCTGTCTCTTTTTTACTCAGTATCTACTTTATATTTTTAAAAGGGTAAGTATATTGTACTTTGCTAATGGGTCTAAAGAGCAATAGCCACTTAGAACCTTTTTAACCCTGTGGATTTATGAAAAATGAATACTTCTTCGTTTATTAAGAAAATGCAGTATTTTTCACTTATATTATTGATGACCATGTATCTATTGTACATGACGTAATTATCCCTTTAATCAATTGATTATACGTCATAAAATGAATTATTTTTCCCCATACTCTGTAAATTCCTTTAAAAATTAGTTGAAGTATTTATTTTTCAATATTTCATATATATCATAACCTCTGATCCTAAATAGGCAATTGCATAGTGAAATATTAATTGACTAGAGATCAAAAACATCTGTAATTATATGCTTTTTAATTGTTCTGCCTTTTTTGAGGAATGAATTTTTAACCTGTTCCTATAAGTCATGTCAAACTCTTAGCCCCCCCCCCCCCCCGGCTGTTTTATCGCGCCAGTGGAAATAGGATTTTGAAACGCTATACTTTCGTGACTGTTTTGAATTTTTATACTCTATTGTGGCCCCATTGTATCCTTAGGTGTCTTGCATTTTACGTTACCAAAAATGGTTCAATATATATATATATATCGAAATGACTACTAGTGAAAATGTCTTTGCTGTTCTTGAGGAGATTTGAATTTTTATTTTTTTTTTTAATTTTCCAATGCTAAATCTTGACTGAACGTTAAAGCCTTGCCCACTCCCCTTGGACCTTGGTGTGTTACAACTGTGGATAAATTAAACCTTCACTACCTTTGAATGAGAGCTTTTCTGTTTCTTTAGAATTTTTGAAGAGATTTCCAATATATTGTTTGTATATTTTAATTTTATCCTTATGTTTTGTCCTCCCTTGGATTATTTGTGGCAAGTTCAATTGAGACTAACCCAGTGATTCTGGAGAAGCAGGGGTAAATGTAAAAAAATAGTGAGATGAAAAAAGTTCAAAGACTACAGACAAGCACATGGACTTTGACCAGTCTTTGATAAGACAAAATCATTTTATCATGAACATTTGTCTGACACTTACAAAAACAAACAAACAAACAAACAAAAAAGAACAACCCATCACAGATCTTTGAAAGACTACTGTGTATCAATCCATAACTTTTTTCTGTTTTAATCTAAACTACAATATCAAAGACTGATTTTCTTCATTTTCTCCATTGCAAATTATACGCTTAAATGTGTCTTTAGTTCCATTGACAAAACAGATCTGTATTACAGATGTAAGCATGCCTTGGATAAGCAAACAGAAGTAATAAAGCACTTTAAAACAAAATGAGTATACAAGTTTTTAAATTCAGTAAATCATTTTCATTCACCAGTTCTCTCATCCAAAGATACAAGTATATTCTTTGAAATTTTGAAGAAATTGATCCAGTGGTTTTGGAAAAAGTTAAACATGTTGGAAAATAAAAATTGGGAACAAAAACAGGATAACATGATTATTGCACTTAAAATGTCACAAGCTACTCTGTACCACTCTGAGTTATGATATAAACAAAGAGAGTTTGCACATAATGGATGCGTCTGAAATCACTTTTCATGAACTTTCTGTTTTGAAATACTTTGTTAATTTTTTTTATGAATTTACACGAGTAGATAATATTTTGATACCCATTTGATTCACATTCTTACCTAGGTGGATGAGAAACAAATTTTAAAAGAACTATACTTTTCTCTTACTGAAGAAGCTTGCTAAATACTATATATTATAATGACCTTGTTTATTATCAGTTTTAACTTTTTTTCACTTAATTTGACGAAGTTACATACTAATTCCTGCTCTAAATCAGGTAAACAGGGAATTTATGTGCTTTTCTGTAGAGATTATTGTTTATCTTTCTATATTTTTACTGCTTTATCTCCGTAAGTGAAAAAAAAATTTCTCTATGAGAGCTTAATACCTACTCTCTTAGTGTAATCTTATGAGCAATCCTTTTTCGTTTTGAAAGTGGACTTTGATCATTTTATGCCCATATTCCCACCTCTGATGTTTGTAGACGTCGATGTTTGTAATGTACCCGAAAAACATTGTTTAAATGGACTTTTGAGCTTGATTGCTGTTCTCCATCTCTTATCCTCCCACATCCCTTATACCCAAGTAGAGAGAAACATTAAAAAATCATAGTTTTTAAAAGCAGAATTGTTGATAGGGCAAACAATAAAAATAATAAACTGTTCTAAGGAACCTAAAAGGCGCTCGGATACTGAAACATATTAATTACTCGTGGTCTTCACAAAAGCGTAGGAAATACCTGAAATTTCAGCTGAAATAAATAGATTCTAAGATATCTTTTGTACAGAGAATGTGTAGGCTGATGAATCTTAACATAAAGACTATTGTATATAATTCCATTAACCTTTAAGCGTCATCCTAAATACAGAAATAATGGGTTTTTTTTCAAATATCAACATTTACAAATGGCTGCCGTGGTTGTACTAATAACGCTTCAGAACTCAGATAAATACATCATTCTTTCCCTTATCGAGTGTATCGCAGAATCGTCTAGACATAGAAAATATTTGTTGTAAATTTACGACTGACTGTATTCTAAAGCTAAAAGAGAAATCATCCTTCATTTTTTAAATACAGTCTATTTACTATAGGGAAGATTTAAGTGTTCATAGCAATTTTGTGTTTCAGAGATTTTAGATAAAAAAAAATTAAGAAATGGGAATTTAACTTTCATATAGATACATGTTTTTATTGTTGCTTAGTACCTGGCCGATGTTCACCTAATTTCAAAATATTTTGCTCCTTAAATCCAACCTTTCATCAACAAGTCTTTTACAAGTATTTTAAGTCAAGAAAGATAACAATCACTTTAAAGACAAAAATATAATCACATATTTTTACCTTCAGCCCAAAGAGTCAATCTCGTTGAGATAGAAAAAATAAACACATGGTTTTTAAAACGGAAGTTTTTTAAAAAAAATAACACATTTGTATTACAATTCAACTGTGTTCAGAATCAAAGACTAATAGCTGGGATTAAAATTCATGTATGTATTTATTATGAGTTACACATTCAAAAAGTTATTTTCGTTCAAAATTAAATTAATACAAAGCTTATGTTTTAACTGAAGCTTGACAAAAAGGTGGTTCAATAGATACAACATTCTTATTTCCTTCAACAAAGTGGTCAAGATTCTGTCATGAATGGTTTGTTATAGTAGTTCAAGCAATCATCTGCATTAACATTGCCTCGATGGTTACTTTTTTCATATCGGGTTAAAGTGCATAGCATACAGCGATTAGGTAACCCGCAGTTGGTATTTTAAGTAACTGACGTAACGATAAACTCTTGCGAACATTAAATCAATACGCATTTAAACTTTACAATAGCGATATAGATATCAGATATATAACTTTTCCAACACAATGTTTTTTCTAAGAAATCTTTCTGAAATTTATTTTATTTCTCTTTGTATATAATTTTTTTCCGTAAAAACACCAATTAAAAAAAATTAAAAATGGAAAGATAAAAATGTACGAATTATAATTTAAAAAAACTTTCAGTTATGGTTCCTGACTTTCATGTATGGAAATCGACCATACCTTGATAAAATAATAACAACATTCATTTTTAATGTTTATCAATTACTCGTATATGCAATTGCGAGACGAGAAAAAAAATAGAATGGATATTACGGGTACTGACTGAAAAGTTAATAATGTGATTTTATTTTAAAGTCTTAATAGCTTATTTTGATTCGTGAATCTAAGCAATGCAAACCACATAGAAAGATACAGATATAATAATTTGTTGATATCATAAGAGCGCAAAATAGAACAAGCTTAGCCGAAAAAAGAGCATTAACTCATTTTTTTTATGGTTTTGCGATTACATGCATCATGGCCAAAGAAACCCTAAATATCAAAAGAAAAGATTGACATTATAATTTAAAACTTGTAAAGTAATAAATGTTCCCAAAAGCATGAAATATTTAGTTTTACAAACAGTACGTTATGCTACATATATATTTCCACAATACGTAAGACATTTCGCAGGCAACTTACCGTACAAGAATATTCGTGTATCCAGTATTTATTTTGTTAAATCATATGTATAAAAATATATCAGTGAAGTAGTTGCCCATTTTTCGACTTCCTAAATATACATGTACGTACATGGAGGATAAGTACATGTAAGACATCCTATTTACATCACAAATGTCGTTTCTTAAAAACATATATATCACTTAAACGGCCTTTTAAAATAGAAAATAATCCTTATTTCTATATATATTTTCCTGTAATTTTTAACAAACTTAATACAACAGCAGTATTTAAGTAAACATCTTAAAATTTGCAAGCTCTTACGTTTACATCCCTTCTACACTTCCGTATTATAACCAAATTTCCGCTATTCACAAAAATCGGATGCTCCTTAAGATGATATATTTCCTTTTTTGCTGCTTTGAAATAAATACTTTGTAATAACTTTGCAAAAATGAATAAAATTTGATGATAAGGATCATTAAAAAATCAGTATGTAATGATGAGTAAGAATGCCATTCTTGACCAACTACACTACACTCAACTACACAGGTGTTCGTCATCAATCTGCCACCCTTGTCTATGTTCAAACATGAAACAGATACATTTGTTATCTTATTGGAAGTTCAATGAAAAGTATTGAATTAATAAATGAGTATATATATATATATTATTATAACAGTAACTTGATCCGAAGGGTCGTATCACGTCGAGTTGACAGACCCGGATCATCAGATCTAACGAGACGTGAAGCGTCGAGTTTGATCTGATTATCTGCGCCTGTCAACGAGACGTGATACGGCTCTTCGGATCAAGTTACTGTTATGCTAATGATAATTTTATTATATACCCCCTTATAACTAGCTAAATATAGCAGAATAAAACTTTAGAGATCGATTGTATAATATTCATCCATAAAACAAAGCATAATAACAAGGGACTTTTTAACGAGCAAGAAAAATAACGTCATGTTTTTGCGTACTACGTCATCAGTTTCAGAGAGTGGTGATATGGATTCAGAAAACCACAGTGTGGTGATCCGGAAAACCGGATCAAACTCTGTAAAATTAACAGTAACAAAAACAAGGAAATTGATGGGTGTATAATAAAATAACCTATCATGCCCCCATATGCTGCGTGTACACGTAATTTTTTTATGCAGTTATGATCAGTCTTGATACAACTACACGCTGTTATACTCTTTGTTAAAAAAAAACCTAGTCCCCGTCAATTCTTTATTGGAAAACTAAAAGATTGGTAGTATTTATACTCAGCTCATTAAATAATTCATGCCGAATTTCCTTCGGATGGTTTTAAATTTAATTTGAAACCACATGTACCTTAACTGAAGTGAATGACGTTTGCTTTCCCTGCAATCAAAGCTGAATGGAGTATGAAAGTATATAAAAGAAATATTGGTAATTTTATTGATGCATGTTTCTAATAATCTCTTAAAGGAGATACATGATTGTATCAGTCTGTCTTTACTTTAATTGTCCTTTTGGAACACTGACCCCGAAGAATATTCATAGTACCGGAACATAAATTTCATTTTGCGTGGAATACTAAAATTGTACATCATACAGTTTTACGAAAAGTGATAAAAACATTTACAAATGCATATAACGAATCCCTTACTTTCGAATTTATCAAAATTTTAATGGAAACGGATGGTGGACCGGCAGACAGACAGACGGAGAGCAGCAAAGCAATACAAGTGTGCCCCCCCCCCCTTCTTCGAAGGGTGACATAAACATTAGTATGATTTAATGTTTTCTAAAACCTTACCGTGGAGAACAGTTTTCCATTATAATAAATCCGCCAATTTGTAAGGAAATATTTACTAGGTAATATACTGTAAACCAGACGTTTAAATATTGATATGGTGGATAGATTGTTTGCCCAAATAGTTTTAAAACGTGCTAAATTTCTTTATGGTTGATTATTGTTGTAACGCTTTTATCTAAATGTCAGTTTAAAAGATATTCAATATTTTTAACCAGGACATTTAGATAGATAAGCGTTATTATGAAAGTAAATTCGACGCGCATATAATCGCTGGCTTCAAACAACTCATTAGATATTAAATTACCATCCATGACAGCACGACACTTAATGATTTTATCTTTGTTGGCATTTATCCAGAGAAATTTCGTTTAGCTTTTTTTCTTCAAATTTTCCTTCTATTTACAATGTTTTCACGTATTCCATTTTTTGCAAACAATAGTAACAATTTCTGTGTTGTATTTACTGACAATCAGGTTGTCCAATGGAATAATTTATATTAATTCCGATGATCCAACAGTCGGTAGTCAATTCTCTATTTCATACGGCACATCAGACCTTATTATAAACAAAAAAATCCATGTATTCAAATCTTTCAGCTATATAATTATTATTATATTAACATCCATGCTATATGCCAGAAAAAATTTAGTATATTATCTCTTCGTTGTGAAGCTCTGAACAAAAAGTTTCTTTGACATTTTGAACACTTAATAACTGCATTTAGCTACAGACACTAGGTTTTATTTAACATAATTCTGTTTGATATAATTATTGAATTGTACGAAGGTTGTCCGGTAAAATCGTGGACAAGCTGTCTAGTGTTAAAAGTAATCATCCCTGCATTCTGAAATTTTCACTGCTCTTTAGTACATACTGTATAATATGAATGCATAGCAATTATTTTTTTTAATATACGCATAAATAAACAAATAATGATATTGAATATGTTATGTATTTTATTGTATCGCCTTAAGGCGCACGGATGATAACATCAAAGTGTCTAAATCAGCGTCACGTTTAATCTATGCTAAAATTAAAGTTGGATAAGTACCACTTAAATTTATTAAGTTCATTAATGCATATATTTGAGTCTCTATAAACAGTAAAGGAACCAATCTGACACATACATCTATCTTCTAAAGATTTATTAGTAAGTTACGGACAGTATTCTCACCATCATTCAACGAATTAACCGTGACAGCGACTTTTGCCAATAGCAGTTTGTCCTTACATGTATGTATTGCATTACCCAGGGATTAGATAAAAAAAGACTTCGTTAAGAAAACTCCCATTTCATCTGTATCTATTTGTATCCTAAAGATCTGGTGAAATTTACATATATCTATTTCTTCTGAATTCATTTAAAGTCTCTTAGGTTGTTATTACATATACAACATATAAGTTACGCTGAACTTCAATTGATTCGTCGTAACGTCATGAAATATTGCCATTTTTCGTGTTTTTTTTTTACCACTTTCCCATATGATTTCGAATATTCGTGAAACTGCCAAAAAATAAACAAATGCCTTGAAGATTTTTTAAAAGAATACAAAAATGATTGTGAAATCGAATAAGAATAATTTTTATCCGAATCTTATGTATCCAAAACTTTTATTTCGAATGAATACGTGTGTTTTCTTTAAGATAACCTTGCTTTTTAGACCGTGCGCCGTAGGACCGTACCTTGTGCACGTTCAAGCATAAAAAAATCTTTATTTTTTTTTTCTAAGAACTATCAAAAACAATGTGATGCACTTAAATATGATACACAAACATTTACTGAAAATTTCAGCTTAGTGTGCCATTTACTTAAAAAAAACACTTTGTTACCGATTTCTTCGGACAAAGTTCTTTTAACACTTTTCATTGATAATTTTTTGTAACTTGGTCCTAATAGACATTTGCATTTATTAATTTTTACACATTGTAATTTATATTCTTGTTAGTAGAATATCATGACACAATTTCATCTTTTGATAGACGGAAAACAAACAGGCGGGCATAATTCAATATTTTGTCAGATACTCAGAGGCCTATGACATGCCGCTAAAAAATTGGAAAAATAAGATACTTTTGAAAATGCAAACCCTGTACTTCTATTAGAAAGTAAATAACCCAACCTTTTGGCGGTGCAGATTTCTATTTTGAAATGTAGTAGATACGAGAGTTGTCCAAAACGTTCCTGGACCCACTTCTTTCCTTTTGTGTACACGACGTTTAATTTGAATTACTTCCCTTATTGTCGCCATATTACAACGACAGGTTTTGGTGCTATATATTCGTTATACAACTGTACATAATATTTGACTAAGAAACACCTAGTACATGTATATTGAGATTGTCGAATTATTAAAGATATTGATTTTAAAAGAACGGCTTTGAGAAGGATTCTGTCTGCAACACGAACACGTTTTATTTCATCCATTTCAATTGAGCTACACATGATAAAAAGCTTTGTTTACATAGAGGAAAAAGTACACGATGTTTAAAAGTAAATGGTCAAGAAAAGTCCAAGTGACAACTTCATTGTCAACTAAAGCTAAGCGGTTTTGATTTTTCAGAATTTCAGAAATTCTTTATCTTGTTCTTTATCTTGAAATAATTCTTAATGTTTTAGAAGAATGTCAAATGAATATAGGTTATTACAAATTACAAATTTATTTTTACATAATCACATAAAAACGTGTTTTCCATTTTACAGTATCATTTGTGTTTATCATTTAAAGTATCTTCACTAATCGTCATACAAATTATTGTCCTGGAAGCTTCACGGGTATTCTCTGAAGAATTTCCTCCTTACAAAGAGGACATTTCAGTTGAGCTTGTTCACAATCAGAACAGCATACAATGTGGTCGCACGGACGAAACACCACCGACCGAACCTCTTCGAGGCACACCATGCAAAGGTCTATGTAAGAGTGACTAAAATCATTGTCACTGGTTTTCTTCTTTCCTTGGAATGTGTCTGGAAAATAAAAAAGAAAATAATTCCAAAAATTGACAAATTGTATGTGAAAAAAATACAAATACACTGTAAAAATGCGCTTAGAAAATAAACACTTCCGTTACGTGTTTTGACCTAAACTTGTATAAGATTGTGTTTAACGGCTAAACACTTAGGTCTAAACGTGTGTTATATCTAAATGATGTTAAGATTTAACACATGTTTAGATATAAGTGTTTAGAAATTGAACACTTTTCTGTGAAGTGCAGAGTTACCAATGTAAGCTAAAGAAGATGGATTAAAGGAAGTTAATGCTAATCAAAGTGACAATCATGAAGAGATTGTGAAATGCATTTAAAATGCAACACTTCTACGATAAAAGGTAAGTTAACTATTATTTTTATTTTACATAAATTGACCACCATGGGTTACGTAAACAGATATACGGTTACACATGTACATGAAGTTGTAGATCAAGATTCCCTTCGGTTATATTTTGTATTGCTGAAATCTAGAAAGGAGTACAATTTATAGAATGCCATAAATAGTATCTATATCGGTATCAGTACTATATCATGTATATAGTGGTTAAGTGAGGTTCAATAAAAGTAGCACAATAATAGCTATCGAACGTGAAAAATTTCATACAACTTCAGCCAGCGAGGGGCATATTTTAATAAAATTTGAATTTCTTTCTTACAGGATATGGTCCACATGCAACTTAAAAGCAAAAATACACGTATCAGAGGAACTGCTGCCTTCTCCAAGTCCACAATGACATGCCATAGTTCTTACATTTTTCAGCACTTCTTACTTTCTAGAGGAAACTGAGTTTTGTGAAGTCTGCTATTCGTTATAGTTTTGAACATCCCAAAAACATTCTTAAAGTATGGAAGTGGATTGCTTACGGACGGTCACGGATGAAAACAAATTATGCGTGTGTTGCTCTGTGAAAGAATTGCTGGAAGTTAAACTTGATAGAGACATGAGGAATAACTACTTGCTAAGCTGATTAAAATTAAAACCAGCGTGTAAAAATGTATATTTAAACATATATGTATATTTAAATTAAAATTCTTTATAATAAATCAATGTTTGAATGTTCATTAAATAAAATTTAAAATGTAAACAATTGTTATATTTTCAGCTTTCTTGCAGGAAGACAATGAAAACATCCAAGTGTTTAATTTGTAAACATGTATCATAATATGTTTTGTAAAGTGTTTAAAGTCTAAACATGTAAGTGTTTAGGCTCTAAACATTTTCGGTTACACGTAATGAAATTCAATGTGTTTAGAATTTCAATGCATCAAAAAAAGTGTGACAAGAATGTGCTTAGGAAAGTGTCTATCATCTAAACACATTTTTTACAGTGTAGCCCATAATGCCTATGTTTGAAACATTACCCTGCTGTTTCCAAAATTAAAAAAATATATATTCCTATGAAAAATGTGTTCCAATATATTAGTCTCACACTTATTATCAATTTCCCATTATTACATAACATGGAAATACTTAAATGTCATTTTTCATGGCGTTGTGATCATTGTGTAGCAAATTCTTTTTCTAATCATAAGTATTATGTAAAAAAAAAATGGCTAATTCTAAACACTTTTTTAAATGCATTTTTTTAAATGAATGAGAAATTCTCAAAGTAAGGTCCTTTAATGATTTAATAAAAAAAAACCTTTGGGTTTATGTGAATATCCTTTTACACAGAAGAAGAAATGCAATTTTTAACAGAATTAAATCATATAAATAATCTACATAACCAGATTAGGCTACAATTTTGATATGATCAGATTCTTTGTCGGTAATGGAAAGGAAGTATATAATCCTTTGATTTCCCTTGTTTTGCACCATAATCTAAATTATTTTGAACTAACGCTACTTTAAGTCTCAATATTAATTTGATTCTTTTGTGGCCAATGGTTCTTAAATGATTTCTCTTATATTCTTTTTTTTTTTTTATTTTATTCTCTTTTGTGGACACCCTTTAGTTAAGTCCATCTTTTTTGAACATGTGAGAGTCGAAACTACATGTACATTATATGTATGTTTTATCATTTTTTTTCTTTTTTGTTTTCTTTTTTCTATTCTCTCCATGGAAGGTCTCGGAAGAGGAAGGGGTGAGGTGAAGGAGTTATCTCTTTATATTCTAATTGTTGAAAACTCCTAAAAATTTATTTACCTCAAATCTAATTTTTCTTCATTCCTGTTTTGAGTGGCCGTGTCCATATGAGTAAAAATTTCCTGAGAGGGACATTTAACAACAAATATGAAAATAACTTCAAAACACAATATACATATACATGTACATATTTAATAGTCAAAAGATATACCTCTGGTTATATCTGTAGTTCTCCCTTGAATCAGAAATGATGATATAAATATTTTTAGAAATGATTAGGAAATGAAAGGGTTGTCAACATAAAATTGTTTAATTTTTAGCATTTTGCCCTTAGGTATTGACAAAATCAAACAAAACACCCAGAATTTTATAAGATATTTATTAAAAAGATAGTGAAAATGTAGCATGTTTCTAGTATATAGACGATCTAGCGTCAAAATCAGACTGATTTGAAAACATTCAAAGGGAATATTGAAAATACATATTTACATAAAACGATATCAAGACCTTACGGGGTAAATTTCCCCTCAAAGACAATCACTAATACAGTATTTTTTACTGGAGAGAACGATCATAGGCATTTATGCCTGCTGTTCAATCCATTTCTTAATGAATAAAATATATTTTAATTTAAACAGTATTTATTACTTGAAACATCTTAAGGATACCTGTAGCAAAATGTACAGGAAAAATGTCCTCTCAAAAGCTGAAGCAACTACAATAATGATAGTGAGATTTAACGGGGTAGTTTTCCCCAAAAGAAAATCATTGATACGGTATTAACAACTTGGAACACATTATGAACCTACAGAGTAAATTTCAACACAAAAATGACATAGATAAAGTTCATATACAGTTATTCGAAGCTAGATCAAAAAAATTTCATGATATTACTTTAGGAGGTACCCCCCCCCCCCCCAAAGAAATTCACTAAAAACAGTATTCATGACTTGCAACATTTTAAACAAGCAAAAGTCAAAAGAGTAAATTTCCTCTCAAAAATAATTTGATACATTAAGTACACAGTAATTCAAAGCAAAAACAATCATCTTGGTGATAGCAAGACTTGACGGGGTGAATTTCTCCTCAAAGAAAATGAATGAAACAATATTCACCACTCTTTGAAAGAGCAATAATTACAATTTGAAAATAGCCTTAATCTACAGAATTAATTTTCTCTCAAAATAACAATAAAGCAAAAGCAACTATCCGAATAGAAAGTCTTAATGGTGTAACCCCCCCCCCCTCCCAAGAAAAAAAATACAGTATTCATGATTTTCAAACACTTCGTAGATAGCAAAAATCCACAGAGTCAATTTCCTCTCATAAAATGACACAGGCGTGGCTCATAAAGTATTTCAAAGCAAACACACCCATCTTCAAATAGCAAGATTTTACTGGGTAAATTTACCCCCAAAATATCAATGATACAGAATGTTTGACTTGGAACATCTTAAAGATAGCAAACATCTACAGGGTAAATTTACTCTCAAAATTGATATTGATACAACTTGTTCACAGTAATTCAAAGCTGAAGCGACCACATTGATAAATATTGAGTCTTTATAAGGTATAATCCCCACAAGGAAAATATTTGATATATGCAGTATTGATAACTTGCAACATTTTAAGAACATACAGAGTAAATTTCCTCTCAAAAATGACATTGATACAGTTCATGTAGAGTTATTTAAAGCTAAATCGTGATGATACTATGACTTTACTGGGTAAAATTCATCTGAAGAAAAACACTAATACACTATTTATGACAAGCAACATTTTAAGAAAGCAAAAATCTACAGAGTAAATTTCCTCTCAAAAATGTCATTGATTAAGTTTATACACACTACACAGTAATTCAAAACATAAGCAACCACGCTGATTACATTTAAAGCAAGAGTTTACGGGGTAAATTTCCCCCAAAGAAATCAAATAAACAGCATTCACCCCTCTTAGAAAAAACAAACACAACATTATGAATAAATAAATTAGTTCCATGCACTCTATGACCTGTCTGAACTTTTCTGATTTCAAATATATGTTTATTGAAAATTCATTAAACTTTTAAACTTTATTGATAATCTAATGATTTGGACTAATATTAGGTATGAGCATTATTCTCAAATAAAATGTATATGTGTTTAAATGCGTGTTTAGACAGGAGGTAGGTGTTCTATAGAACAAACCTTGAAAAATGAAGGTATATCACATACGTATATGTTATGATAAATATAATTCAGGCAGTATCTGAAAATGAATTCTTTCCTTATCTATAATTCCATGAGGATTTCGGACCTTGGTCCAATCGTAATTTTCTTTATTGTGTGAAATGCTAAACACTTTAACGATCATTTTGTTTGCAGTAAAACTATCTGTACATGCTATCAGTTACCTCTCTGAATTCCCCACAAAAACCAGGGCGTCAGTCTGAGCTTTTCTGAATTCAAATACATGCACAATACAATTGTAAATTCATTAAACTTTTTTTAATAATCTAATGATTTGAACTCATATCAGGTATGAGGATCATTCTATTCTCAAATAAAATGTATGTGTGGCTTAGTGCGTGTTTAGACATGGGGTAGGTGTTCTTTAGATGAATGACATTTCCATACATAAACAAACCAGAAAGACTATTCTTGTATATTACAAGAATTACAAAAATTTTCAAAGAACCTACATGCCTGAAATAAATGCCCATGGCCTTGAAAAATTTGAAAGTAAAAAAAATCTATATGAGAAAATTTACAAGTCTTAAAATTTTATCCATAGGTCAATTGTGCATTTATGTGGTGGTAAAACTTTCTTTAGAAATGCATTTTGCAAGTTTTTACTTGCAGCAACCAAAAGAAAAAGCATAGAAGTGGAGCTTCGATCAAAGAAAGTAAAGTGATAAATTTGTTTGAAATAAAAATGCTTCACAATAATTCAGAGACGGACTTGCATAAGAATTTTTCCTTATCAGATACTGACTAGATAATATATTTTTCAACGTACTTTGAGATATTATTTGTGACGTCACTATGCTGCTGCACGCGCATTGACCACCCCCTGCCCTACACCCAATGAATACGGCTTCAAATCAGTTTAATGAGCTATACTTCTGTGCATATACGAGGGCCGTTCAAAAATTACGCGGACTTGTTGCACAGAAGAAATATTTGACGACATAATCGGGCAAAATTTCACAGATAATATAAAAGAATCTTTACTTATATGGTCTTCAAAATTTCATATCAAAATGTTGTAAATTGATATTAAATTTGAGCGATTTATCAGGACATACCATTAGGTCACGGCGCAGCAAAATCTTTGAGTCACAAGCATTATAAAAAATATGTGATTGAGCCTTCATTTTTTCAACATTTTCCCTTGAATACCTGTATAGTTTGAGTTACCGTATCTACTCAACATCTAAACAACATTTCTTGTCAAGCTTAAAATCTATTGAACAAGTAAAGAATATTCTTTTTTTTTTGTTTTAAAACCAAAAACTACTTGTGAGATATAGTGTGATATTGGTGACTCTCAATCACGTTCTTTACAGTCCGGATAAAGTTAACTTTTCGCCTATAATTTTCTTCCCGTCCTCCCGTTTAGCCTTTTTACAGAGGTCTAACTGTCTAAAATTTCAATTTGCTATTTGTGGGCGAATGTCACGAGTAGCCTAATTTACTACATGTTTTATTAAGCATATTTTGGATCTATGTTGCCGATATCTCGAGCATTACACCTATTTTAACAAAAGTGTGGTGCTCCGTCAATTCAGGAGACGTCATTTTCACAGTCGTTTTCACGGAAATTGCATCAGAGAAAAATCACTATATTTCTGTAAGTACTTCAAGTATTACGTCCGAAATCTAAATACATAATAACAGAACAATTTAAAGGTACATTTGAGAAAATTGTTGAAAAATATCGCGAATTTTAGAAAATTAATGAGTTAATTTTTTTGAATCTGCATGCTTTTGCTTCAATTTTTTTGTCGTGCGCCGTACCTCTCCACCGACGATATCAACATACCGATAATTTTAGTAGAATTTCTTTAAAATACAGAAATTTTGCCCAAAATTTATTAGAATCTTTAAGATACATATTTCTGTGAAATTTTATAACTATATGACGTCTGTAAGAGTAAATAAAAGCACAGTCCGCGTAATTTTTGAACGGCCCTCGTATTATATGGAGTCTATTTATAGACATACAGGGTGTTTCATAATATATGTTACATTTTGAGTCTTCAATTTGACGGACAAAAGAAAAAGAAACAGATAAGTTTTTTAATCAATTTGATGCACATATCCATAAGATTCATAATGTTCAATTACCACCTAAAATATTAAACACTGAACAAAATGTTAAACATTAATGAAAATTATCAAAATTTCCCAAGTTGTGCCATTTTTGCTACGTTGAATTTCACAACGTCAAAAGTTCACATTACATGTTCCAAATGATCTGCATTAATTCAATAACAAATGAAGTTGCTTCTTGAAATTTGAATATAACTATGTCACATATTTTTGCATAGACATTCATTTGAATTAAGGTCCATAATCTTTTTTAGCTCACTCAATATCTATGGTCTAGGATTGTAAACCCTGTTACTTTAGAACCCATGAGAAAAAAGCCCAAAAATTGAGATTGTCGAATGCAGGGGTCAAACTCTTTCCTTGCTTAATTAATGACAATTTGTTTACTGATTACTTCAAATCACATTTATAATTAAGTTCATTATATGCTGAAAATGCTGATATTGCCAAAATGGATTCTGAAAATATTTATCAGACTTTTCTCAGAAGTTTGCTACACTACAGTCTCGACTTCATCCATAAAATCTCCACTTCTTAAAGCCTTTTGGCAATTTCTGGAATACTGTGTCATTTATAGCATACTGTCCGTCTCTGTTCTTTAACATTGTTACCCTTCTGATAAGCATCCTAAAAAACTTCTTTTTTTAAACAAAAATATTTCATGAACTTGTGAATGAATGGATTGAATATTGGCGACATGATTTGAAAAAAAAAACAACTTTACTATTCAGCACTGAGTGTATAAGTCAAGTCAATTTTGAGAAATATTCAAATTATGACATCGGCTTTTATAGCTCAATTAATCATTGCAAGACCATGATTTCCTTGACTTTTTCACATGGATAAAAAATGCAGGATTCGATGTTTAAAATGATATAAAGGTTGTAATGGAAATATCTTAGGTAAGAAAAATAATTAGATCTCAAAATGTAACATATATTATGAAAAACCCTGTATAATAATGTATTACATCATTGGTATATTGAGATAAAAATGTCCCTCAAAAGTCTTTTTGTCAATAAGATGTAACATGTATGGGTTTTTTTTCCTGTAAAAAGTGTATACTGTATCAATTTATTTTTTAGAGGAAATTAACCCTGTAATAATCTGCTGTTTTCGATATGCAATGTTTGTTTTCGTAGCGTGAATAATAACTGTACCAATGATACTCGTTTGGGGGAATTTTACCCCGTATAGTCTTGCTATCATTGAGTTGAAATGTTTGTACATGCTTTGAATTTTATATTTACTGTATCATTGACACTCTTTGGGGGGGGGGGGGGGGGAGGGGGGATTTACCCCGCAGATATTTGCTTCTTTTCGCTTTCTACATATGATATAAACTGTATCAGTCAAATATATTGAGAGAAGTTTTTTTGAAGCATAAATTCTGAATCAGTGATAGTCTTGGGGAGAAATTTACTCCCTAAAGTCTTGCTATTTAAAAAATGGTGTCTCTGCTTTGAAATATTTTATGAATAGTGCCGGTATTATTTTGGAGAGTAAATTTACTTTGTAGGTTGTTTTTTTAAACGCGTTTTCGAATTATGGATACTGTACATGTGTCAATTTTTTTTTTGGTTTGGGGAAAGTTAGTCCGTAACGTCATCCTTTCATAGTGTTATGTTTGTTTTTTTAAGAGGAGTGAATGCTGTTTTTTTTAAAACACCCTCATATAGTGTAGATTGATGCTTTTTAAAAAAGAAAATTATTCCCCGCCCTGAATTGCCCGTGGCGAATGGTGTTTGTGGTGTCCGTCTTCCGTCCTTCCGTCTGCTCTTCCGTTGTGCTTTGCGTTATGCTCTGTTCAATGCTCAATTTTTAAGAAAGTATTTCTTATCAAACTTCCTATGCTGATATATATATTGATGAGAGCTGTTATGCAACTGCATCATCATTTTTCGACCTTGACCTTTTATTTAACCTTGTCATCACTTTTCTTAAGCTAGTGTTTAGCTCAATTTAAATATACAATTCTGTTCAAGAAAGTGTACAATGTTATCAAACTTCATTACACTATATACACTCTAATTGAAAAGAGCTATTTCGCATTTTTAAGATCTTTCAAGTCATAAATACTGCATCAGATATTATCTTTGGTGGGGATGGGGGTGTGTACCCTATTAAGTCTTGCTATCGTTTTATGTAAATATGTATATGTATTTTCTGTGTTGATTTTTGAATTTTTCCTTTTAATTTTTGATTTAGATTTGATAGGACTTTCATATTCTCATATCCTTAACCTGTAACAAACTGATTCCGAGCATGCTTTGATTTTTCACCTTACTGCATCAATATTTTGTGAACTTGACATTTACTTTAACCTTGACTTCACTTTTCCTAAGTGTTGACTTAGTTTTAAAAAAAACTCAAGTCACTAATCAATCTTCATATGCTGATACAATCTGATTTAAGCATTTAAACTGTATCAACCTTTTTTACACACGACCTTTCCAATATTTTCTTGAATAAGTGTCTATGTCTATGTCAGTTAGGAATTACCAATTCCAGATTTATATTAAACTTCATATCCTAATATATGCTGCTGAGAGCTATCAATTGCATCACTTCTTTTGATCTTGACTTTTCCTTTGACATTGACCTCACATTTAAAAGATAGTGTTTAACTAAGATTTGAATAAACATTATTCATGCTATTTTTATCAGACTTCATATGCTTATATGAAATATGCTTTCCAACTGCATTAATATTTTCACTTCAACATTTCCTTTCACCTCGACCTCTCTCAAAAAATTGTTAAGATCAATTTTAAATAAATCATTCTAGATATTTCTATCAAACCTAATATGCTGATGCATGAGAGCTATTCAACTGCATCACAATTTTTTTTTTAATTTGCACTATCTGTGACCTTATTATTTTTAATTTAATTTTCACTTAATTCTAAGAAAACAATTTAAGATTTTTTTACGTCACCAGTTATACATAATTTGAAGAAATTTTTCATGGACATAATTTTTTAAATTTTTTTTTTATTATTTTAAAGAATATGTTCAATATATTCTCATCAATTTTCATACACTTACAGTATACACATTTTCATGCTGCATTAAGAACATACATTTTTGGGGACAGTCATGTCCTCTGAGCATATTTTTAGTTTTCAAATCATTTTTTTTTTTATTTTTTCTTTCAAAAGCAACAAGAGCATGACCCTATTCTGTAAATATTCTCACGAAGCGTATATTTCAGTTTGTATAAATTATGACCCAAAGAGTTAGAAATGGGTCGTTTTTTTTCCTGACCCTGTTTGCCATCCACATCATATTGCAAATGTGTATCCGACGAAATCAATCATCTTCCAAATGATGAGGTTTTAGGCTATTGCATGAAATATAAAGGTCAGTTCTAGGAACTAAGGTATTTAAACATGTTAAGCATTTAAAAAAAATTACCACCATTGGACCTTAAAGGTAAAATTTAAAATTCCGAAACCTTACTTATCTATATGACACCACCAACAATCACTCAAAAGATTATTCAGCAATTGTGTAAAATGTAGGAGGAGTTCAGGGAACCAGGAGCATTTTGCATAAAAAAATCCTCATTTTTACAACCCCCATTTGACCGCTAGGGTGAAATTGAAACTTGAAAAGCCTTACTGCACACCTATATGACACCATTATCCATAGCCCAAAAAAGATTATTACGCTACTCTGTGATCAAAGAACCAGGTGCTTCTGCATTAAAAAACATCATTCGTCGACACCATTTGATCCCTAGAGTGACATTGAAATTTTCAAAAACTGACTGCACATCTACTTGACACCACCAACCATCAACTAAAAGATGATGTGACTACTGTGTTCAGGAAACCAAGGGATTTCTGCATGAACAATAAACATCATTTTGCGACCCCCATTTGACCCAAGGATGAAATTATATTTCATATTACAGGATGATCAGGCTGCTGTGTAAAATTTTAGAGGAGTTTGAGAAAGTAGGATCAGACAGACAGACGAACGGGCAGACATCAGTAACACCAAAATATCCGATTTTCCCTTATGAAATTTAGGTCGTAAACCTTATGCATGTTAACAATAAGTACATACAATAAGTCCTTCAAAACAATTTTCAATTTATCAAGTTTTCTAGACAAAGGACTGGGTTGGGGAGTAATTTATTCCCTTTTTTTAATTCTTCATTTTTTTGTTGCATGTACAATATCTAACAATGAATTTTCCCAGGATTCTTTAAAAAAACATTTTTCCAGAAATGTGAAAATTATGATACACAAGTATAAAACAAGTTTATAATCTTAAGGAAGGGAAGACATGGGAAATTTTTTTTTAAAAATGCAATTTTTGACATTCCATACTCTTCTTGATTATATTAATGGTTTTCATTTCTGTTACATTACATGTTTTGCCCTATATTCAATACATAATACCACTTTTTGATCAAGTTCATTGAAACCTCAAGTGTAGCTTGTCTTCGTTTTATATGTAGTTATGATTAAATGAGTATAAAATTTAAAATCACAGATCAAGTTAATTACTCTTTTGTTAGCATCCTAAAAAAGTTAAATTACCATAATTTTCTTGAGTCATTTTGTTTCCCCTTTGGAGCTGAGACAAGAATTTCAAAATGGCTGCCGTTGATTTATTCCATAGATAACTAGGTCAGACTGCTTTGCATCACGTGAGTAAAATATTTTTAATACTCATAATACACGAAGAAAGAAAAATTGCATATTGGTTCGATGTTACTCAAGAGCTGATAATTTTCATGATTTTATAGAGAAAATTTCAACTTTTCTTTTTATTGCTTTAGTACAGGTCTGGTAAGAATAATATTTGAGGCAGGTTTACGACACTATCAATTAACAGTACGGTACCTCATTGTTTTGCATTTGTCAACCGTTCAAATTCCTGATTTTTGCTTGGATAAATTCTTCATTGGATAAATAATTCATATTTTTTTTAATTTGAAAAAATTAATAAAAGTTATCCTAAGGAAAACTAAATTGCATTTTTTTGTTTATCTTGTACTTTTATTCTTTGAATAGTCCCTGAAAATTTTATTATTGTGGATGATTTTTACAAAGTTCATTGTAAAATATCCATATTTATTTTTTTTTAAATGGTTGCATATTATGCAAATGTAAACTTATAGATTTTCGAGTCTCCTTTCTTATACTCATCTTGATTAATTCAATCATTGGAGTGTTTTATATGTAATGCAATTAATGTAATGTTATTAATTTACAGTTGAATAGGTTTTGGATAAAAATGCATTCATCAAATTATATAAATTAAGAATTTTTCCTACATTTTCAATTTTATTTGCACTCCTTATAATTTATTTAATTGATAATTTATATTGTTTGCAACATTTTCCTATACGATAACATGTTATGCAAGAAAGATGCCATTGATTAAAGCTCATAGATCTGTTTACTTTACCATTTAATATATCTTTTCAATGGCACTCAGTCATAATAGGCTTGTGATCAGTTCGAATGTTTGGTATGTTTTCAATTCTCTTTCCATTCTGATTATATTTGACGTTTTTTTTTCTTTTTTAAGTACATTTATAAATATTTTTAAACAAAACTTTCTGATTTTATTGGAGAGTAGGTTTTTCAAGAAAACATTCTATATTGTTTCCAATTACACTTTATTCTCTCACTAAAGTGACCCTAAACGTTTGGTCGATAATATAATCTAAGGTGAAGCAAAGATTTGTCTTGAAACTCCTTTATAACAAGTCTATATTAAGCATCCTAAAATAATCAAAAAATGTCAAATTCATGACATATGGACGGAAAATTGTCATAAAATTTGGTTAATTTTAAATATTTCATAATTTAATATATTCTTCTTTTTTATGGCATAAAAAAGATCTATAAAATAGCTTCTACCCTAATGACGTGAGCTAACCATGCCTCATCGACGTTCTTTTCTTTGTTCTTTAATTCATTAAACTTCATTCATTTGAATCATAGCAAACATTGATGTTACTAATTTTATCTTTTTAACGATGCAGATTTTAATTACCTACCGGATATAAAAAATCAACGGCAAATAATCAAATGATTGATATCATTAGACTAACTAAAATTTTGAAATTTTGAACTTTTTCTCTTTCAATAATCTTCAAGAGCATAAATCAATGTTGACATTTGCTGTCTAGTATAATTAATTTTTATATGAAGTTTTACATCAATAATTCTAAAATTTTTTTTTATTTTTCAAAGATTTCTTCTACTTATACCCATGTAAAATTTGATCACTTATTTTGACTCAACCCTTCCCCCGGGGGTCATGATTGACACAAATTGGTAGCTACACTACGTGAGGTTGCCTCCATAAAAATACAATTATTTTTGTATGTTTGCAATTATGCATTCCTATTTTAAGCTTTTACCACCCATTATTGTCCTACCAAATACCAATTCAACCGATTTTGAATTAACACTTCCTCTCAGGGATTCAACATAAGTTCCATCGTTTCAAGCAAAGAGGTTCTTCACAAGAAGTTTTTTTTTAATGACGCCCGATTTTTTTTCACGAAATTATAATTATCTCCACCTGGAAGAAAACGTGGCCCTTTATTTGATAAAACTTGCATTTCCTTCGACCATACTTTGTAACAAGTTAAGTTCAAATTTGCCGAGTGCTTAGTGAGAGAAGATTAACATTTGAGAAGTTTATTTACACATCGAATACGAAGAAAGACAGACATCGGTCAAATTTCAACTTTAGCTTGGAGAAGCTGAAAATATACAATCTAAAGTACAGTACCGACCGAACACAACCTAACACCAGAGCGAACCCGGAGCGGACCCCGGGTTCGATTCACGGGTTCGCTCGGGGTCCGCTTCGGGTTCGCTTTCAGAAATTTTGGGACCGCTCCGGGTGCGCTTTGGGTGCGCTCCGGGTTCGCTCCGCGTTCGCTCGTGGTCAGCTCTGGGTCCGCTAGAGCGAACCCGGTGTTCGCTTCCTGGGACCGCTTTACGCAATGATGCGTGAAGCGGAGCCCGCTTTAATCTCACCGTCAGTAAGCCCCGCCCCTTGTATATTCAAATACAGTAATGGTATTGTGGATCGATCATTGTTGTTTATGCGACGATGCGGACATGTACACTGTACATGTAAACAGTGACATTATGGAGAACATTCATAAATTTTCTAAAATTAAACTGTTTATTCGACTTAGATTTACATGTACATGAATAATTGATTTCCTTGATTTCTCTATACCGAGAAATTCAAACTAATCTAACAGCTAGTTATAAGGCATTTTTTTTCTGAAGTTATAACGAGAAAACAAAAAAGAAGAGGAAGAAAAGAGTGTTGAATTGATTTTCAGTGTATCGAATGGTGTACAAGTGAAACTGACGAAAGAAATTTAAACTGAATACCTTTTAAATTCATGCTTTATATAGTTTGAAAATACATTTGTTATTCCTTACGTTATGCTAAACCGTAGTTTGAATGTTAACTAAACACGTGAATTATGATATCGCATCTATAAATTACATGTAACCTTTTGTACATCTGATATATTTAGATTTCATTTATAGTAGTTACACATTAAAAGTTCGTAATAAATATTTACCGGACATTTTCTAAGAAAAAAAAATTACACTGTATATTAGAGCTTTTTCACGGTCTAAATTTTGGAGCGAGAATTTATTTTTATCAGAATAAAGAAGAAGGCAAATAATAATTGTTCTCCCGACCCGATAAGAATATATTAATATATGCCCCCTATTTCACTCACATTGTCTTTAAAAAATTCTAATTATTTAATTATTTTATTTATGATTTCACAATGTACGTCTTACATTAAATTATTCAAAATTTACATCAAAATTATTGATCTTCTTAATCTTCTTGGGCATAAAAAATGCGTGTATATAAAACTCTTCCTTCTGGATGCACAGATTGAAGTCATTCCGCCCTAATGGTATTAACAAACTGAATGACTTCACCAGAATGAACGTAAATTAGACCCAATTCCTGATGATACTTAACAAGATTATTCAGTTTGCGTTACCATCTTTCGAACAACCCACATAACTATGCATTGCTAACGCCTTAATTTATTATTTTTTTCCAATAATTAGTCCTAAAACATTTCAAAATTTATAATAGATCATAATTCATATGTTAAAATATCCCTTCTATATCATATTTCTCTGATTATTCTTTGTCAAGTATAGTTACGCATTTTGAGAGAATGAAACAATGTACGATTTACTAAATGTCGTGATTAATTAGCGTAATTAATTCGTTCAAATATGTAAATCGCACTTCACCTGAATTTACCCCGATAAACCAGACGTACTTTATAGCGGTTCGGATTTCTTTCTTTATTTAATAGTGTTTATATAAATTTTCAATTCAACTTGAGATGATGAAATTTTACAATAATTGTCGAAGACCAACTATATTTCTTTTCTCCGCTTTTTGTCAGTAAAAATTGTAATATCAATTGATTTCCATTTCTATGCATTGAATGAGGTATTTACCCAATTTATTTAACTAATTGCTTTAATAAAAAAGAAATTAAATATTATATAAATATAAAATACAACCCGGAGAATTAAGATTAATAGATATTAAATAATACTTTAATTAGCACAATAGATTAACATAGCACATTCACACGTTTTACTTGTATGTAAAGTGTTTGGATTTATGTCGACCTAAATCAACACGTTCGATCTTATATCCCAATCGACAGATCAATATGCTATTTTGATTGGTTGATGCGATGATTGGTTACATGTAATCGCTAATCCTGATTGACAGCTCTGTAAAGAAATACCGAACCCGCGTTCGCTCTCTGGGACCGCTACTGAATTTGGGGTTCGCTCTCTGGGTCCGCTTCGAGTTCGCTCGGGGTCCGCTACGGGTTCTCTTTGGGTGCGCTCCGGGTTCGCTCGGGGTCAGCCCTAGCGGACCCTGAGCGAACCCCGAAGCAGACCAAGAGAGCGAACCCGGGGTCCGCTCCGGGTTCGCTTTCTGTTAGGTTGTGTCCGGTCGGTACTGTACATCAGTTTTCATTTACATACGTCTCTGTTTTTCTGGCTGAATGGTTAAAACTTTAGAAAGAGATTCTCAATACTTTTTTTTCATTATATGTTTCAAAATGGTTTCAGATACTGATGCCCTATGTCTTTTCGTTTGGTACATGATATGAACAGTTGAAAATCTACACAATTTTTAGAAATTTTTACAGAATATTCAGTTTTTATTGCACAGTTTAAAATTAAGACTTTATCCATATTTTTCTTAAAATGTGATCTCCAGTTGAAGTCACATCCTAATATCAAGGTATATGATTTAAAAAATACACTCTTTACTACCTCTTTTGCCATTCAAATATTTCTGTTCAAATGATTCTAAAAGGGAAGATTTTAAAATAATGTATATTTATTTATATTTGAAATTTGATTTTGAAATCAATTCATTTAAAGCCCTGCTCAAACATTCAAAGTAAATTAAATTACCACAATCTTTCTGATTCATTTTGTTTTCAGGAAACGTGAACGCCTTTCAAAATGGCTGCCGTCGCTTTTCACATGTAAATAGACCAAACAAGGTCAAAATGCATTGTTTCACAGAACCAAAATGTGTTTTTATTCTCATAGTACATGAAACAAGTAAAAATCGCATATTTCATCAATGTAACTGATAGGATAAAAAAAATCAAATTTTTAAGAGCAAATCTCAACTTTCCGTTTCATTGGTTTACTGTGCATCTAGTTCGAATAATATTTGGAGCGGGTTCTCCATTCACTATCATTAAAGATTATGGTGCCTCATTGTATAGTATTTATCGATATTTTAAATTCCTGATTTTTGCATCAAAAAGGACTAATTCTTCTGTGGATGAAAAATTCCAGTTTTGTGCATTTTTATAACATATATAACGTGTAATCGTGATGTAAAGTGAATTATTTTTCATTGTTTTTATCTCGTACTTTTTTCATCGAAAAGTCCCTGTAGCCTTTCATTATGGTGAATGTTTTTTTTTAACTTGTTTAATGAAGGTTCAATCCTTTTTCGCAAAATTGGCGCATTTCATGTACATGTAAATTCAAAGAGAATTTTA
>NW_026931489.1:0-48699 GCF_032062105.1 Saccostrea cuccullata
ATTTGTATTTTATGTTGGTTTATCTAGCTGCTCATCTTGTTGTTCGCGGTGTTGAGGAAGTTTGCCTGGGACTACGGAAGGATTGCTCTAGTCAGCAGAACAGAGGAAAAGTAGGTGCATCAGATTCAGGCTTCACTGTAACTATGCCAGATAGTGTGTATAAGATGCTAAGGCTTAGGGATTTAATATCTTAGTGTGAAATTCATGCTTTGATTAATTACAGAGTAAATTAAATTGAAAGTTTTATGTACAGACAGCTGTTACATTATAGATATTCCACTGGTATTTACACTGAACGTGCAATGAGTAAAACTATTCAGAGAATTGACAGTAGCCTAGTAATGAATTTAGTCATTAGATTTATGTATACAATTATACATTTAAGTTGGACGTTTGGGGAATGCAATAAATATTTATGGGATAGGTTTTTCAATTAAACTCTTTACATAACCAAATTAAAAGTGAAAAGTAAGGGAAAAAATTCTGAAATATTTCTAGCCATTTGGAAAATTGGTCAATATATATAAATTATTTTTCCCATTGGTAAACCAGGCCGACTAGTAAAAAAAAAAGAAATATTTCCGGAATGTACAAACTGAAAATCAAAGAGAAGACGAAAATTTGTCTGGGCAAATTAAAATGGGGCAAATTGTTTTCAAGCATGTAAGGGCAAAAATAAAAAAAAAGTTAAAAAAAAAAACAAACTTGTGTATGGTTATTCATGGACATTGAAACATTTTATAAAATATCATTATTTTAGATAATTTTATTGACACGTATCAAGTACCGAGTACATGTATATGAGAAAGTACTAGGCCATTGCAAAAGGGATATTAAAGTGGTTAATGCACCTGAAATTTTGTCCCCTTAGTAATTAATATTTAGGCAGCACCTCTAATTACGATTTTTATCAGAGTATTGATTTTTGGGGGCATTTTTAGTCCATAGGAGTGTTGGGGAAGAGGAATAGTTTATAGACCGGGAATGGCATCAGTATAAAAATAAAACGCCAGCTGATATTCTCGGGGGTATATCTGTATCATTATATAAGGAGTATCTAGAGGGATAGATGTTATAGAAACAGGAAAAACATCGATAGAAATAAAACACTAGCCATCCAATAGATCGTCACTGATCACTTCCCTGAGGCTTTTAATAGCTTAATTCTCTGTACATCTGCTGCTCTAATGCTTTTATAATTGTAAAGGGTTGTTAAACAGAAATCATAATACTAGCTGCTGTTCTTTTAATAATAAATAAAGTTTCTAATTAATCAAAGTTAAATTATAAAAAACTGACCTTTATTAATATGAATATGCATCAATTTCTTGCAGAATTTTTTCTAACAGAGCAACTAAGACAGCTTTCACAAGAATAATTTTTAATGTGATATGTATATAAAAATTTTCTTTATTAATTCTCTCTTTTTTTTCAGTGCAAATTTGACAACCAACAGCCAATACAATGTGTAATAATCACTGCTTTCTTCCCCTGACTATATTACCCTTTATTCCTTTAATGTCCCATTATTTACATGTATTAATCTACTAAATGCTAACTGCTAGACATATGGTGCTTGACTTCTAATCAAAGCTCTTGGTATGCTGCACTTAAAATAGCCAATATGCAGAGTTCTTAATGAAATCATCATTCTTACAGTAGAACCAAAGTGGCATTATGTACAAGATGGGACATTTTTCATTTTTCACACTGCTTAGAGGGCATTGTTTACATCATGCATGCAGGTTTTGTGGGTTAAAATCTTCTGACCGGTAAAATAACAAAATTCTATCAGTCTAGAAACATAAGATTCATTATTACCGGTACTATATCGTTGCATAAACTGTATTGAACATCTTGCTCATAACAATAAGTACTCAGCCTTTTCCAGTACATTGTATTGAGCTTTCACCGTTATTATATACGAAATATGCATCCTTTATTCTTTAATAAATTAGAAAAAAAGAATGCTGATTTTTTTTCAGTGTAATCAAGTATAAACACGTTAAAAATCCCATGAGGATACTTCACACGATTTTGAGATTTTCAGGAACTCTTTATTGATCTTTTCAAGAACAGTAGAGCCACAATGTATAAATCATCTTATTATGGAAGCTTCCCCAGATAAAACAGACAGGCAGATTTTTTTTTTTTTGGCAATTGAAAATCCATTAGATTTCCAATTAGTTTTACAATCATGCTCAATTAAGCTTTTTTTGTTTTGAGAAAGATGACATCAGAACCACTGATGATTAATTAATAAGATTGACATGAAATATCACAAAATACTTAAAGAGAAGACAAGGTCTTGGTTTTTTGTTTTTTTTAATTTTCTATTATTCTGATTCATCTAGGGAAAAAAAGATCATGAATATGATTGAAACACAGGCACCTGACGTTACTTATTTTTCTTTTAATAAAAAAAAAATATTATTAGGTATATATGTGTATATTTTTTTTTATTAAAAGAAAAATAAGTAACGTCAGGTGCCTGTGGATTGTAAACATGGAACGTAAATGATACATATACTCAGGTGACCTATATAGGCCATAGGCCTCTTGTTTCTTTTATATAGCACTTAATCATGCTTAGATAGACTAACTGGTTTTAGAATCTTGAGAATCATGTAAGATTTTGTCAGATGTCGGTACATTGAACCAAGCCATCGTCTAAATGGCAGATTAAGTCTTGGGTTTGACTGCTATGAATATTAAATAATGGTGTATTGATTTTGGTGACAAATTCAAGGCTCTCGCATCCTTGATTTTTTTAATATGCTGTCTGCAGACAGTATTAGAATTGGCATTTTAGAGGGATTATGGTTGGTACATCATAGAAGCATGCACTCATAGCCATATGTCATAGTCTGGCTATACCAAACAGGGGGAAATATGGTCTTTGGTTTCATTTCTTTTTCATTGTATGATTTAATTATTGTCCTGACAAAATAGTTCAGAGCTGCATCATCAAGTAATATATTTATTTCCTCTGAAACATATATCACTGCATATGCTCATTAAAAGATATTTGAAAGGAGAATTAAGTCATAAATGCAAACTGCATTAAATAAAATATTGCAAAATATGATAGACAGAAAGTTATAGATAAATTTTTGTTATTTTATTCCTTTATTTTTTATAACTTCTTGTAGATAGAGATGAATATTGGATGATAAGATAGCTGTTTGGATACTGTTTGTCTTGATTAAGTATGATGTGCTGATTGGTCTCTGTTTTAGGTGGACCTCCCTGTTTTATGGTGACCATGACGATGACAACAAAAACAAAACCCAGGGGTCAGTGGAATCTTTGGATGCTCACATACATAAACATGACAGTGTATGTATCCATCAGGTCAATCAGTCAATTATAGAAGGGGGGGGGGATAAAATCACATACATAAACATGACAGTGTATGTATCCATCGGGTCAATCAGTCACTTATAGAAGGGGGGATAAAATCACATACATAAACATGACAGTGTATGTATCCATCGGGGCAATCAGTCACTTATAGAAGGGGGGGGGAATCAAATCACTTACATAAACATTGACAGTGTATGTATCCATCGGGTCAATCAGTCCTTTATAGAAGGGGGGGGGGGTTGGATCAAATCACTTAGTACATAAATATGACACACTGAGTATACATAATGTATTCAAGTGCCTCTAGAAGGTGTTAACTGGTGGGGAGATCAAATAATTGTAAATGATAAAGTTAATTTAAGCCCTGAGATATGGGGGACTGCTATTGCATCTGAATATTTTTGGGGAAACATTATCTTTTAAGCAAAATGAGGCTTGGTATTCTGCTAGAAATGGTATTAAATGCGTAACATTGTACATAAATCATTGTTCTCAAAAAACTCATTATTCATACCCTTAGGAATGGATTCACAGACAAAAATTCCATATATCTAAAAAAAAAAAAATCACGGTTACATTATTTTACAGTTTGAATGAAGACCACAGCTGTTATGCATTTAAATGATTTCATAAAAGACAAGAATATTTCTAAAGGTGAACAATGGAGTGACGTTAAAGAATAAAACTGAAATTGCTTGCATCAGCAACATATCAAATGATTACTTTTATTATTTCTTGACGATTGCTTGAGGTGTTTTGTTGCTCACTTCAAATCAAGGAGCCTTGTTAAGAGTGAATTAAACAAACCATCTGTTGAATGTAATGAATCAATAACATGAAATCATTGTCAGACGTATTGACCAAGCTAACAATAAATCACCATTATCACATGAAAAGACAATCACCAGCAGAGCTTCATATGTAGAGGGGTAATGTAATGGAGTGCTTGTTTTATGATTTCAGAATATCTGTTCCTGGATCCCAGCTTTCTTCAGAGTCAAGTAAGTCATGAATCCAGGCATCTGACGGAAAAATATGCACAAGACAAATGATGTGAACAGTTTAGACAGTAGTTCCTGATACAAATGATAACACTCAAACTTCCTGAAACTAAAATCCTTCACACTGGCATAGGTTTATTCATGGATTGTTTAGGGATATCCCTTCTAAAAATTTATCAAGATGGCATCACATTTCTTTACAAACTTGAAGACTTAAATTTCTTTAAAGTCTATTGCCTTTTACACAACCCCCAAATGCTTGTGGACATAGACCCAGAAAAACTTTACAATGTAATGTATGAATAGATTAAGTGGATGTCCAATATGAAAAGTTAATATATGATTTTACTGAATTGATACAAATAATTCAAAATACAGACCGTAATGGCCAGAGTATGATACATATTAAGCCCTAAAACATGTTTGCTCTGTAGAGATTCAGACATCTTAAAGAAGAGTGGACAGGATGCCATTCAGTATTTGTCGTTCCAGCGTTACCTGATTATTTACACCACAATAGTGATGGTGCTCTCTGTTGTCATCATTGTACCTGTCAACTTCTCCGGTAACAACAGTAAGTACTCATATAATCGTGGTAAAGGGGTTGGGGATCAGGTATTCTTAAGTTCTGTGAACCAAGTTAAGAACATTTGTGTCGTATTTCTATCCATCTTTTGGTATTCAAGACTTGTGATTGAATCAATAACATCATTCTTTGTTGCATGCTTAAAATACTTGTTGCAAAAAAAGTTAAAAATATCAAGAATGCTATTTTGTATTTTGTAGTTGGAAATGCAACAGATTTTGGGCATACAACCATTGGAAATTTAGATCCAGAGTAAGTTATCTTAATTAAGGTCATTGGCAACGAAGGGTTTCCGGAGAAAAAAGGTTTATACCCAGGTTTTTTTACTTATGAAAAAAAGTCATTGAGAGTGATCTCCCGTATGGAATTCTCTAGGCGCTGAAAACAAAGAAAGCATATGCAACAGACTGAGAGGTAAACAAAAGCACGTGTGTGTTTTTATCGGATATATTCAACTCTACAGTAATAAAAGAAAAGCAGCGATGGGTTTGTTTACATTGTGTTGAGGGGGCAGACAGTTAACAGGTCGTCATTTAGAATAGGTAAATGATTGCTGGGAAGTGCAAAGGTGTGAAATAATTATGCTGAAAGTGTTGATAGCTAGGTGGACCGAATGAGAACGATTCCATAGGTTATGTGAATGATGTACCATTAAAAAGTTACTATAAATCCTTGCAAAAATGTTTTTGACAGTTCGTTTTCAATTAAGTAAATTATAGAATAGAAACAAACAACCACTCTCTTGATTATTATGAATATTGATTAGATGTTATTACAGAAAAGGGAAGTAACTCAAAATTAAAGAACAGTGCTGGTATTTCTGTGTTTTGTTTCAATATTCGCATTTTCAGCCAAATTATATGCATGTCATCGGAAATAAGGTTTCAACAATGTGTTTTATGTATAAACCTTATGAAATAAATGGGTTTTAGAGAAAACGTATGGTTAAAAATAATATAGGCCCATTTTATCAACATTTTACATAGGAAATGCATTGAAAATTGTAAAAACATTGATTTGACAAAATCGTTAAAGGAAGGCTGGCTTGATGGGTAAAAAGGACCTGAATTGAACATGTTTGGTACCATTAAACCTGTTCAAAAAATTTTGAAAAATTCTATACGAAAACCAGAAACGTTGCCAATGTCCTTAAGAAGACCTGCAAAAAGTTATATAAAAGGAAATGAATGACAGTAAATCTTTAGTTCAACAAAAGTTTGTAGTGTTTCCATAAGATTAAATATTTTGGTTATTAGACAATATTCAGATACAAAATCTTGTATTGGTTCTGGATTTTGATAGTGTTTCCAAATTTTTTGGTAAAATTAGAAATTTTATGAAATTCTTTCAAAATGCTAAAATCATGAATTAGCTTATTTGATCCTAATTTCCTGTATCATTTCCAGTTCTCCGCTGCTGTGGGTCCATGCTGTCCTAGCCGTGGCCTTCCTGATTTTATTGGTCGGTCTGATGCGACATTTCCGCGTTAATCTTCAGTATCAGGAGGATGAGCAGGTGTCAAGGACACTGATGATCTCAGGGATCCCTAAAAACCAGTGCTACAAAAACCAGATCACCCAGCATTTTGAGTAAGTAGGATTTTGTCAATTGTCATCTTCCAGAGTGTTAGAAGTAAACCAGGTGATCTGATCTTGGTGATACTGTTGTCATCTTGGGTCACTGTCATACTTGGAAATCAAAGTTCAAATATGAAATATTGGATATTCTTGTACTAATTGCCTTGTTTGCCAGAAGTGTACCTCATTTAAAATTGCAGACTCTTAATGATATAAGATTTATACCATATTAAGCATTTTGTGCTCTTGAAAACCAATAAGTGGTTAGGACAAACTAAACTAAACAAAAAAAAAAATCTGAGCACGTGAAGGACAATTGCTAAACATAAATAGTCAACACAATGGTAGTGAGTGATTTAATATAATGAATTATCTGCCTTTTCAGGGAAGCATACCCCGAGGCGAGTGTGGTTGATGTCCAGTTTGCCTACAACATCGCAGAGTTAGTGAAACTGGATGAAAATAGGTAAGAATTCAGAACATGCAAATAGAATCAAAGCTGAAATTGTGACCAAGTCTTTTAAGTATCGTTTACTGTAATTTTAGGAGGGTAGCAGAGGAAGCTTTAAAAAATTCTAAGATTGAGTTTGAGAAGACAGGAATTCGTCCAACCATGACGCCGGTCACCTGTGGACAGTGTTGCTGCTGCTGTGCTGCCTGTGGGTGCAAAGAGGTCAGGGATACTTTTATTGTGTCTGATGTCTTAGATATCTGTTAGAAATCAAGAAACATGTACAAGTTTATAATTTGATGATCTTTTATAATTACTATGATAAACACTTTCACCATAATTTTAGGTACTATCTAAATGCTACATACATAGAACAGTGGATGCCAGTACTAATCTTGATTCTATATTTAGGTGGATGCCATTGAGCATTATGAATCAGTGGCCAAAAAATACCGGGAAAAGTGTGAGAAAGAGAAGGTGACTGCTTATCAGGATCCAGCGGGGATAGCCTTTGTCACCTTCTACACTGACCTAATGGCTGCAAGGTCACAGTATTATAATGTAGTAAAGGCAGTGTAGCTCAGCTTATTCTCAGATTTGTGAATCTTTGGCTTTTTGATGATTTATTCTGAAGGGCATTATGTTTTGTTTCAGGGTGAGGAGTGATTTTGAGGGCACCTGCAAAGGCAGCAGTAACCCCCAGAACTCCTCCCTCAACCAGAAGCTGGGGGTATGGAACTGGAGTGTTCACTATGCCCCCTCCCCAGAAAATATTTACTGGTAATGCTCAATAGTTATATACATATATGTTCAGTCAATCCAATGGAAGTAGAAGATATTGTTTAAAAATGATAGAGAAGTTACATACTGACTACAAATGATTGTAGGGAAAACATTTCTAAGTCACGCTGGAAGTGGTGGATGATGGCTATCATCGTCAATGTCATCCTTGTCGTCATCCTTTTCTTCTTCACCACTCCTCTAATCATCATCAACACCCTCAACCAACTGGAGTACCTCAAACCTCTGGAGGAACATGTTAGTACTATACATATTTACATTAAAATATAAGTATCTTCAGGCTTTAAAGGAACTGTTCTAGTAAGTAAGGGTAAGTGATTGTGATAAAATATGAATACTGATGAAAATATCCACTTATAAAGGGGAAATCCAGCTGTAGAGTGGGATAATTTAAATTAAGTGAAATCATTTTAATCCATAACAAGTTTAGATTTCATGCTTTCTAAATATTCACCAATATTTAAATTAGGGATGGCAATAGATTTCAGAATTGCTACTCACTTAACCACAAAACGTTCTGACCGATTAACCGGTTCGTTGTATCAAGATATACATTTTGACATTTTCTTTTCATATACACAAAAAAGCTTAAAAGAACTTAGAAGTTACATTCTGTTTATTATTTTATGTACATAAGAGTATATTTTATTTCAATTTCGAAAGACAAGAAAAAATTAAGAAAACCATGAATCTTGCTTGAGAAATCAGACAAGGATAATTTTCCTACGCAGATAATTTTGCATTGTCACCATAATCAGAACTTTGTCTGAACTCTCACTTTATTTACAATTTACAACGTTCTTTATAATAATATAATTTAATAGATAACGGCAAAATATAGACATACTATAATTAAAAGTGCTTAACGGTGATGTTTTTAATATCATTAAAAAAAAACACAGGACTATTTGGGTAACGGCATGATGTTATAAAACAGTAATGAACACTTTACGAATTGACCAGTTACCCTGCGATCTCAATCTGGAGAGGTACTGTAAATCACTTTTTATTCGCGAGAGCTTTATTTTCGCGTAATTACGCGAGACAGTATTCTCGCGAAGATTCGTGAAAATTTTGTCTCGCTAATAAAGAGTCAATGACTATCTCGCGAAAATAAGGTGTCGCGAAAATTAAGTGATCTACAGTATAATTACCTCCAAATATTCTTAATTATAAGATGTGTAAAAAACACTAAATAAAAATCTATGCAGTGCTTTTCTTTCTAAAAAAGAAAAAAAAAACAGAAGGGATTTTAAGGAAACTTTGCTCAAATTTACATATATTTTATTTTTTCCGACTAACTGATTGTGGATTTTCTAACCGATTAGCATCGTTCTGACCGATTAACCAATTAACCGGTTACAAATTGCTATCCCTAATTTAAATGCAAACATTCTCCAGTGAAGTGGATTCAAGTTTGTTTAAAATCAAATGGGCCCTGGTGTTAGGTATATGCACCTTGGGGGTTGGGGGCCACATTATGGGATCAGAATATGACTTGAGAATATAGTGTAAAAAAATTTTAAAAGCATCTTAAGAACAGCACTTCTTATTTGACCCAGGTAAGCATTTTGGTCCATGGCCCTCTTATTTCTTAAACTGTATAAAGCTAAATACAAGCTGTCTATCAATTAAATGTTGTAACAATTACATTCTTTTCTGCTATATTTATTTGAGTTATGTATTTTCATTTCAGATAAATAAAATTGTAAGCTTTTTGTTAATTTATGCTTTATGATATTTTATGTTTTCATGAAAGTTCGTGCAATACAAACTTTATAAAGCTTTTCACTTATAAGGACGAGTTCATGGTATTGGATTGCATGCTTTCTAATGATTCTGTGTAATACAATGCTTTTGAGGAGTAACGTTTGTTTAAAATGAAATCATCATTTAATTTATTAAGTACTTTTTACCATAATAATAGGTATCGAATAATGCTCTTATGTATCAAATATTAGTCACTCTTTATTCTATTTTTTTTTTTATAATGATTTGAAAGAATGATTTGTAAGAAAACATATTTTCTTGAAGACAATGTATAAAATATATAATTATATAAAGAAATTGAACTTTACTAACATTTACATGATTTTGCACTGCAATTGTATGCATAATTTTGCAGCATTTAGCCTTATCTTAAATTCCCAGCTAGGTCAAGTGGCTTGTCAAAGAATTATGTTATCAATTTACATGTATGAACACTACATTTACTCTTCTCTGCAAGTAATCTAGTCTCTTCCACCATGCGCATTTCCCATTTAGACTGTATATTACAATGTATATGATGGATAATTTGAGTACATGTGTACTCAAAAAAAACATTCCCGTTTTCAATTTTTGATAAACTGCAAAGCACTTTTTATTTGTAAAAAATTTTATTTTTGTGTTATCAGGAACTGCTTGCGAAATTTTTTTCTATAAGCATACAGCAAAAACCTGCATTCGTGAAAAATTTGTCTTGCTTAGCCTTATAAATACCAAATTTGGAACTTGTGAAATAAGGTTGACTCACAAAATTTGATGATCTCCAGTTTTCAAAAGTCAAATACCAGGGTAATAAAATTGAGATTTCCTAGAACTGGATAATTTTCTGACTACCTTAGAATTCCAAAAGAAAAAAAAAAATTCTGCATGCTGATACCCCATCATGCAATGCACTATTAAAATCCTTTTTTCAAGCTGTGGACTTTGATCATTAGAGATTTTTACTTTGGTTTCCAGAGTCCACTGTTGATCCAGTTCTTGCCCACCTTGCTGCTGTGGACATTCTCAGCATTACTGCCCAATGTGGTGTACTACTCTGACTCCACATTTATAGGACACTGGACTAGGTAAACATTCTTAATATTCAGTTGTGAATATTTATACTCCTGTTAATTGACAGATTTATTTTGTGTGCTTGTATAAGGGGAGAGTGGATAAAAAAAAACTTTTCAAGGGAGAAAACTATTGTAAGTGGTCTATATGTCGAATAATATTCCTGTTTGTTATAGAACTGCTGAGCACCATGCTATAATGGTCAAGTCCTTTATATTCCTGATTCTGATGGTACTTATCCTTCCCTCACTAGGATTAACGAGGTAAAATACAGCTTAATTACTTTTCATTAAAGGGATTAAAAATATAGCAGAAGCTATGGTATTCTGAATATTCTTGTTCAAGATACTGAAGTTGAAATGTATTTCCTTTTTTTTTATACCTAAGTTTAGAAGATAGTGAATTTGTATACTTATTTTATGTTGTAGTACCAAGGCTTTAATTCAGTGGTTTGTCCTGGATAGAGACTCAAATTTCCGTTGGAAGTAAGTTTGGAGAGAGAGAGAGAGAGAGAGAGAGAGAGAGAGAGAGAGAGAGAGAGAGAGAGAGAGAGAGAGAAACTTACCACAATGCTGTGAATAATCATTTATGGAACGCCAACACTGTCTTATAGCATACAACTATGCATTTATTATGTCAATTTTTCATTACGTGATGTGAACATATCTTTACGTTATGTCAATTCTTTATGAGATTATGTAAAAATATCTTTACATCATGTCAATGCTGCATTACATGAAGTAAATACATCCTTTCATTATGTCAGCACTTCATAACTTGAAGTCGAAAATTCATTATGTGAAGCGATAATGTGTTTACATTGTGTTAAAACTTTATTACGTGAAATGAATGTTTCTTTACATCATTTCATTTCTTTAATATGAGAGGTCAAAATTGCATTAGGTCAAGTGAATTGTGTTTTATAATTAAACTTATCATTACATGAAGTCAAAAATCCATTCCTTTTCGAGAGTGTATATTTTTATTATATCAAAGCATTATTACATGATATGGGTTTTATCTTTATTTTACGGCGAGAGCATCATGATGTGAGGTGAACACATCTTACCTTTATGTCAGTGCTTTATTACGTGGTGTAAAAAGTATATGACATTATGTGAACATATCTTTATATTATATCAACACTTTATCACATTATATCAAAACTCAATTCCGTGATGTGGATATATAATTACGTTACTGAGTATGTCAACTCTTTCTTATGTGATCTTAAAATATCTTTATATTGTGTTAACTCTTTATCATGTTGATTCCAAAAGTGCATTACCTGATGTAAAAATACATTTACATTATCTCAAAGCTGTATATCTGGTATAACATGAATGTTGACGACGGTGTTTTTATGACTGGAAAGACGGGGGGGGGGGGCTCCTGATTGATACGGAAGAATTAGAGGCACAAAATATCAACCCCCCTCTTTTCCCAAACATAACTTTACAATAGAAAATGTAATGTTCATTGAAAGTACAGCCCCCACCCCCACTTTTTGTTGAAGTATAGTCCACTGAGGGTAATGTAGTATATCTGACAAAAAAATTAGGACTGATCGAAGTTGGACCCCCCTCCCCGAAATAGGATTTTCGGGCTTGGAGTAGACAATTTTTTTTTTTTTGGCTTCTCAAGTTTTTTTTTTCGGGCGAATATTTTTTTCTGGCTACCCCCCCCCCCCCCCCCCCCTCCTTTCGAAAAAGATGATACGTCACGCACTGGAATTAGTAATTTTTTCAACTATTCCGGGCCAGAATTCTATTACAAAAATCTACCAATCCCTCATCTAAATCAATTGAATATGCCTTAGTAAGCATGCATGAACACATATCAGTAGCGGATATGAGAATCTTGAACCAAAAAAAATTGTCCAAGCCTGAAGGGGGACGGTTTATGGTTGGAGACCAAGGGGGAAAGCAGAGAAGCTCTCAGGCTTTATAGTTTTATAAAAAAAAGTTTTCAACTTAATTCAGCTAAACTTAATGTGAAACTAATGCAATGTCCTACAAAGTAAAACCAATAAATGTATTAATTTTTTGTACATGTAGATTTTGGTCACTAAAGATGGTAGGGCGGGATTTCTCCCTCCCCCCAACCCACCAGTGCACGTGTGTTATACGATGTGTTTACACTTTTAAAAAAAAGGAAAGTTCAAGACTGATAAAAAAAAATTATGACAATGTTCTTAGTAAGATCAGAAGTTTAAGACTTTTATCCAAAAAAAAAAAAAATAAATAAATAAACAAACAACAATTCAAAATAAAAAGAAAAAAAATTACTGCACGACTCATAATATTTGATTTATTTAATTATCAGATTAAAGTAAACGCCATTGAATTTCGACGTGACTTTAATTCACAGTCGCAGTATTAAGGCTTTGCACGTTTCAAGATTGTCAATCCTTTGTCGCTTAAAATTTTTATTTAAAGATGCCATTCCCAAATCGCTGAGATTTCTTCTACGGTAATTTTCTCTCCCGCCAATTTTAGTGCTCTCGGAACGTGGAAAATACAATCGGAATTCCTTGGATGACTCGTACCTCGCACATAACGTTTGAATGGAACGTAGCGGAGTCAGCCGAGGATTGCCGATTGCGGAAAATACGGTATGCTCATATAAAGGCCGAGGATACCCGTGTTCGCATAACGTAATAGTGAATCGACATAATGTAGTAGTGTGAGTTAATATCATAAAGAATTGACATAATGTAATGATAGGTTAACACAATGTAATTGTTGTTTAATTAAATGTCATGAACAGTAAACATAACAAAATGCAAGAATGTGTAAATGTCATAAAGTGTTGACATAATGTAAAGGAAGGTTTACACGATGCAATAGTAGTGTGGGATAATATCATAAAGAATCGACACAATATAATGGAAGGTTGACACAATGCAGTAGTAGTGTGGGTTAATGTCATAAAGAGTTGACATAATATAATGGAAGGTTGACACAACGCAATAGTAGTGTGAGTAAATGTCATAAAGAGTTGACATAATGTAATGGAAGGTTGACACAATAAAATAATAGTGGGAGTAAATGTCATAAAGAGTTGACATAATGAAACCAAAGGTTGTCACAATGTAATAGTAGTGTGAATAACTGTCATATGGAGTTGACATTATGTATAGGAAAGTTCACACAATGCAATAGTAGTGTGAGCAATTGTCATAAAGAGTTGACATAATGTAAAGGAAAGTTCACACAATGCTATAGTAGTATGAGTTAATATCATGTAGAGTTGACATAATGTAATAGAAGGTTAACACAATGTAATAGTTGAGTGAGTAACTGTCATATGGAGTTGACATAATGTAATTGAAGGTTGACGCAGTGCAGTTGTTTTGTTCTGCTATAAGGCAGTGACGGCGTTCCATACGACACATATTTGGGTTTACCACAGCAAAACATTGACACTGCCATTATATTCATATGGGAGGCGGGAGTATCATTTAGTGAGCTCATTGCAAACAGTACCTCTATAGTTTTCTAATACTATTGCATAATTATTTGAAATGAATGAGTTGTCGCTCCATTGCGGAATTCTGCTACTTACACATACAGCTTTTAAGCTTGATGATCTTTGTCTTTGCAGGTGTATATTTTTAGCAGGACATGGCGCTTTCTTTGTTAACTATGTGATAACTGCAGCTTTTATTGGGACAGCTTTAGAATTAATTCGATTTTCTGAACTCTTCATGTACGGTCTCAAGTTGTTACTGGCTCACTCTGCTGCTGAGAAAACAGCTGTCAGGAAGGTAGGTCTTTCTCCTTGTTAGGTCACCTGAGTAAACTCAGGTGACCTATTGCTATCTGTTTTTGTCCGTCGTCGTCCGTCGTGCGTCGTGCGTTAACATTTGAACATTTTCAGCTTCTTCTCTGCAACCACTGAACCAATTTCAACCAAATTTGGCACAAAGCATCTATGGGTAAAGGGGAACAAAAATTGTGAATTTCATGATCCCTGCCCCCCTGGGGCCTGAGGGGTGGGGCCAAAACCACTAAAATTAATGCAATCTTTAAAAATATTCTTCTTTACTCCTGGACATCAAGCAGTGAAACTGTTTGCATGATTGTAATCAGCAATGAGTCCTCTACCAAAATTGTAAAATTCATGCCCCTGGGGTCAGGGGTTCTAGTGCTAGGGCGGGGCTAAATAAGTAGGTAGTGAAAATGCATTATTTCTTTGAAAATCTTCTTCTCTGCTCCTGGGTATTAAATAAACCAACTAAGTACATAGTTATGATGAGCAAGAGTGCCTCTACCAAAATTGTGAATTTTATGGCCCCAGGGTCAGGGGTTCTGGTGTTAGGGAGGGGCTCTATTGATTATATATAGTGAAAATACATGAATTCTTTGAAAATCTTCTCCTCTGCTCCTGGGTATTAAATAAACTAACTAAGTACATAGTTATGATGAGCAAGAGTGCCTCTACCAAAATTGTGAATTTTATGGCCCCAGGGTCAGGGGTTCTTGTTTTAGGGTGGGGCTCTAATGATTATATAGTGAAATGCATGAATTCTTTGAGCATCCTGGTTAATATGCTAATGATCTAATTACATATTTAAGGCCAGGATTTATTTTATTTTCAGTTTTACAAACCCTCCGCTCAAGGTTTTGAATGTTCAGAAAAAAATAAAACAATTTTTTTCTTTCCGATGTCAAATTTGAGTCGGGATCGAGATTTCACATTTACGAACTCGCACTTCCGGTTTTAAGATGAAACGGCGGCAATCTCTCACCAGAGGGCGTTTTAACGCTCCGCTCCAACATCTCTGTTATCGTCTAAATTACAAGAATCTTGTAAAACGTAAATAAATTATAGATTTCCACCAAGTTGGTATTTTTTCTTAAATGAAATTAGAAATATCAATCTGTAGCACTTCTTTTGTTCTTTCAAAATTTATATATATATTAAAATAGCTTCAATATATACGGCACTATTTTGTTCTGAATTTTTACACATATTTTCATTTTGAAACCAAGGAGACAAAAGTCAGGAAATATTTACTACCAGAGAGCTTAAAACACGTAACATCATTGAGAAATCATACAAAACAATCAATGTCTAACAATTTTTGTCGACAAATAATTATTTGACAACCCGCGCTACTTTTTAGACGACAACAGAGGTGTAAGCAGAGCGCGCCCTCTGGTGAGAGATTGGAAACGGCGGGTAAATAAAGCGAGATCTGAAAGATAGCTTGGTTTAGTGTAAAATTCATCGATACGAGTGCCATTCAAAAAGTTTCACGTGTTCAAAGGACAAATAAAATGCTGACGACTTTGTTGCACAATGACATGCTGGTGAGATAATTATGTATTCGTTTCAAAAGTATCTGTCTGTAAATTATATTCCTCCCCCAGGTTTTAAACTGCCCGTGGTAGCTGTTGCATATTGCCAGCGACATTGTTTAGGTCTCTGTTATAGCTTACAGTCTAAGCATCATTCTTCAGAAAAGGGTTGCTTATGCATCAGATGTAATGAATAAATCTATGGGAGAAGTTCAGACCATTTGAGGAAGAAATTGTTAAGGGAAGAATATACAAATATATACAGGCATGTAGTATCATTTGTATCAGCCAGAAAAATTATTTTACACTTGATTGAAAAAATGTTCACCCTACACCCGCAATACCCCCTGTCTGTTTTATGATAGGATTAAATTTTAGAACAATGTCAGATTGTTATTGTCTACACATTCACCTAACACATATTAAAAAAAATGAAGATATATTGAAAGACTTTTAAAGAATTGATTTTTTAAAATATATTTTGACCAACATCACAAAATTTATATAACTGGCCCAAACTGGCAGATGATGAAATAAGCAATGTTTTACTTTCCTGTTTGTAAGCATTATGTGTCCAGTGGTAAGGAGCATATTATAATAGCATAAAAAAAAGAATGTACAAATGTTAATAATTGATTTATCAAAAAAAATTTTGATTTCCTTCTCCTTTGGGACTTTTTTATTCTCATGTTCATAACTAAACCTAAACAAAAAAAAAATGCTGGCCTTATAATGAAGAAAGGGGCCTCTTTCAAAATAGATACTTTCAGGGACACTGGGTCAGGGGTACCAGGGGGGTACTTTGACTAAAAATAAATTAATGCTTTGAAATCTGCCCTTTGATAAGCAATGGTGCCTTCTTCAAAATTTGTGAATTTCATGGCTTTTGGATTAAAACACGAACCAAATACAATCGCTGGAAAGTTGTTACATCATACTCAGGTGACCTATAAGGCCCGTGGGCCTCTTGTTACAAAATTGTTAACTTTCCATAAAAGAAATTATTGCTCCGCCTGGTGTTTCCCTGACCTTGTTTTTTGCTTTTTTTTTTATTTGTCTTTGTTGAGACATACAAGTATGTTCCATGTGAAAAGAACTTGAAAGGATTTTCTATGTGTATCTTGCATGAAATTCATGGGGAAATAGTGTTGGTATCTCACTGTGTGTTCTTTCCACATGAATTTCATGAAATTTACGAGATCAATGCACTAGAGGTGGTTTAGAAATGTACATTTCTTCCTGATTCATAAAGAGTGTGCATTTCTTATTCTCTACTCAAACTGTAGGAACAGTTGACAACTGGACATGATTTTAAGCAAAAATGAATAAAAAGTTAAATTTCACTGACTAATGATGCCTGATTTTCCTCTTCAGTCTGTGCTGTGGGAGTTTCAGTATGGTATACAGTATGCCTGGATGTTGTGTGTGTTTGCTGTACTTATGGCCTACAGTCTTCTGTGTCCACTGGTAGTTCCTTTTGGTAAGTTCTTTACCCCTTATCAAAAGACTTAAAAGTATTTAATTATCAGGTTTTGCCTGACATGAACTTGACTGCTTCAAGTGTTGAGTAGACATATAATAACAACAAAGTGACACTTGAAGTACATAAAATTAATGTCAAAATTAACAATGACGAAGTTTCATCTTGTCTTTGTTGTGACCTGAGACATGGATCCTTTTTACTTCAGGTTGGGTGTACATGATTCTGAAGCATGCAGTAGACAGATATAACATTTACTTTGCCTACAAACCCTCAAAGATAAACAAGAAGATTCATTACACGGCCATTAACTTTGTCATCATAGCCACCATACTTCTACAGTTCAATGTTGTCTTCTTCACGGCTCTCAGATCAGGTAATTATTGTACACTGGGTATGAAATTAGAATTAAAAATTTGAAGAGGGCAGTTTTTGTGGTTTGTTGGTGCTTTATATCAGTGTTTTTTTTTGTTTTGTTTGTTAAGTGTTTTGATGAAATTGCATCATATTGCAGATATAGTTTATGGTAAGTCGTGCAATGGAATGTAGTAAATTACTAAATTTAATGTAGCATATTATCTGGTGAAGTTTAACTTTAACATATACTTGCCTACTGTATTGGTGAAAGCTGATAAATTGCTTATTAATTATAGCATTCTTGTACATTGCTTCGAAATATATCTAGGCATTCTTGAGGGAAGCACATTTTAAATCTGTAAGGGATAAACTGACCTGTGGGTCTCTATCATTGTTTCTTTCCATTTAGGTCAAATGAGCTATTTTTAAGTGTCTGTCCATTGTCTAGCTGTCATCTGTTAACTTTTTATGTTTTCAATTTTATCTTGAAAGGTTTGTAGTTTTATGTAGATATGAGACACTTGGTGTAAACAAATATAGTAACTTTGTAGTAATTAAGAGATAAAGTCATGTTTCCATTGGGGGGGGGGTAATAATCAATAAATAATGGGTAGTAAAAATAGGAAAGAGTGATTTCAAAAGTATTTAGAGTACTATTGGAACCAAATGCAGGGTAATGTCTAATATTAATTACAAATGTTTTTTTTTTTACATGTATTTGTCTCGTCTTCTGTCTCTCTTTTATTCTTTACTTTTAGTATCTTTTTATCGGTGGTTGTTGATTTTCAGTCTCTAAGGTTCTAACAGTTTTTAAGGTCTTCCGTTTCCAACGGAAGACCTTCTACTGATTCTGTTGGTAAAGATTATTATTCTTTTTTTTCTTCTGCTTCCTAGACCGAAACTTTGAAGCCTCATATCTCACTCATTTCTCAACAGATTTCGCTCAAATTTTCAGAGGTTATAGACGTTAATAAACTCTATCAGAATGCTGACTAAAATTTCAAAAAGTCACTTCCGGTTTTGAGATATTTCCCTTTAAACGAAAATTTATAGGCTTTCGTTTCCAGACAAAGGCTCAGAGACGGCTAAAGCTGGAGCAGAAATTCTACTGATTTTAGATAATAGAAGGATTGAAGTTGTGCACATCGGTTTTTGTTTTTCGATTTCTCTATTCAAAATGGCGCTATATAGGGGTCAAAAATTAGAACGCTTAAAAGAACCAAAAATTACTCATATTTTGCTTTTTATCTTCTAAACTAAAAATATTTTGTTAAAATATATAGAACATAATTTGTGCAGAATTAGAAGAACTTTCAAAAGATATGTCGGAAAAGGGGCTGACCCCTAAATTAAGGGATCTAGAGGGGCCAGAAGTTTTTTCCAGATATCTCAAAAAGTATTGAGAATTTGTTATACATCAAAGAAGCAAAGTAGTTGAAAATGTCAAGCTTAATCAAATAGAGTCGTCAAATTACGTCCAGCGTTGTCACTTCCGGCCAAACCGGAAGTAGTCGGAAAAGGCATATTTTTGCCATTTTTGACATGTTTTTGGGTAACATATGTCTCTGGGAGCTTAAAAATTAATTTTCCTGCGTCGTCGTCACTTCCGGTCAAACCGGAAGTAGCAATAATGGCTCATTTTTGCATTAATTAACATAGCTTTAGAGGATTCAAAGCATTTTAGGCGTTATTTCTCATATTTGTTAAAAATGAAAGCTACTTCCGGTCAAACAGGACGGAAGACCTACTCGTTGCTTTGCAACGAGCTTTGCTCTAGTTATTGAGATATATTTGTATGCTTAAAAATGAACAATAATTAGACAAATTAGTTATCTTAACTGTCTGCATGTATACACTGTACCAGTGCTACTATTTCTTTAATCAAGTCCTGTATGTGACTGGATTAATTGGACTGGTATATTGTGTAAAATGTCCTTAAAAAACCTGAGACTAAATATATACCAAAGAAGTTTATATACCTATACCTGTTCTGCACATGTAAATTATAAATAAACTTTTCCATTCTAGATTGATTTAAGAAATAAGGTATCATTTAAAACATCTATCGGGCTATAAATACGGGGTTGGTACGAGATCAAATTCATTATAAAGCCCAAATGTTTTAATATGATACCTTATTACTTATTTTTACATTTGTTACTAATTCATACTTTATATTTGCCTGATTGTGACTTTTAACATGTGAAATGCAGTATTTTTCAAACCCAAGAGCATGTATGTAATCCACAGAACGCGCGTCGGTCCTTTATGACATCTCTGAGAAATTACATTGAACATTTATCCATACACACATCTATGACCTCTTGACCCTGTTCCCTTATTTATACAGTTATAGATACGTATTGCTTTCATTAGTGTTATATAAAGGAAAACATTTGCAATTGTAAATATTTATATATATCTCACATACTGAGGAACCAGAACTATAAATGTATTGTTGATCTTTACAGAGAAATCAGAGTTGTAAATGCATCACGTCTATTTACTAAGTAATTAGGGCTGTAGATTATAATTTTTTTTAATTTACTAATTAGAACTGTAGATGTACCATTTATGTTAGGATCAAGAAACTCTATACATACTGTTTTGTTTATTGAGTTATTAGAACTGTTAATATATAGTTATTGTTTACTGTGTGAGTAATTATAGAATCACCATTTCTGTTTACAGTGAGTAATGAGAGCTATAAATATTCTGTTGACAGTTAGTAACTAGAGTATTAATATTTTGTTTACAATCAGTAATTAAAGCTATAAATATTTTGTTTACAGTCAGTAATTAGGCTGTAAATACTTTGTTTACAGTGAGTAATTAGAGCTGTAATTATTCTGTTTACAGAGGCTGTAAACCCAGTTTTTGTCTTCTCCTCGGTGGCCCTCTTTATCTCCATTGTTATGTTCGTCGGCCGCGCCTTCTTTGGATGGTTTAAAAATCTGTCTTCAGCCACCAGAAAATATATGGTAAGGGCAATAACTCTGTAAGGAATCATCATGTGGCATTTGAATGAAAAAGCACTTTTAACACTTTTAAAAGCATCAATATATCACTAAAAATTAAAGAATAATGTGCATAAATAAAATAAAGAATTTCCTTGTGTAAAATATAAATGAATGATCTGAAAACTTAATGTGCACGAACCCAATACAAATGTATTTACTTTATGTCAAGTAGAGGAATGAAAATAAAGGCATGAATGTTGTGTTCCTTTTTAAAACAAACTATGCATTAATATATAAAAAAGATTTTTTTTGTAATCTTAAGAGATTGTGTTTGTTGCTTAATTGCTTATAATTTAATATGTTGGTCTATGCCTCTTTTACTTGTACAACAGATCATGGCTAACTTGTGATATTTATCAACAAAACAACTGTATTTAACATCTCTTTATTTAAGACAGAAGTAAGCTATATTTTCGAAATTTTAATTGTACAGAAAGATCATCCCAAGGAATCAAATGCTAGGTCACAAAATTCTCCCTCAATTGATTCTCCAGATGTAAGTTCCTCAACACTTGATTATGTGCACTCGAGGAATGCTGCTGATATTCCTCAGCTACATTGGCATTAAGCTTGAGCATGATGCTGAAATATGTATCTAATGAAGTAATGGCACTAACACTGTATACCAAGCTCTGCTATCTTAATAGAATTTTCAGATCTAACTAATTTAGACAGGTTTCAGAAGAAAAATGAAAGTTGTAAAACTCCAACATAGGGGATTTCACATTAAATTATTGTTTATTCTATCTTCTACTTGTCATGACCTGTTGGACCTAGTAGGGGGGGGGTAGTATTGGGGGGATGTAGTGGGAGAGGGGGTATTTCAATGTTGTGTATGTTTATGCCAGGTTCAAAAGTTCAAAAATCCCAGTTAGATTTCGATATTGAGAGTTTAAATCTCAGCTGAGATTCTAAAAAAAGCAAATGTGTAGCTGGTCTGAAAAAATTCTCCATCTCAAGTATCTAGACTAGTAAGCTATGTATATCATTATATACATTTGTTAGAATTAAGCAGCACTTCACATATGGGTTTTGTCTTGTCTTTTTTTCTTCATAACTCAAGGTATCATAATATAGCATCATAAACATTCAATTTGGCAAATGACATCATGTTATTGTAGACACTTTTTATATGAATTTACACAACATACATTGATAGTTGATGTTTTTGGTTGATTCCTTGGATAGCAATGTTCAGGTGGGTTGGTATTCAGTATATCCACCCCTTCCCACAGTAAACTGGTACCCTGCTCCTCGTGTTGCTTCTCTGTTGTATCATTGTGGCGTCCTCTATAGTACCCTATTGATTATAAGCTTTGGTCATTGTGTTACTGGTCATAGTACCCTGTTGACAGCTTTTGTCTTTGTGGCCTCTGTTATATTGTGATATTTATAACTTTCCTCCTTTTTTGTCCACTGCATTGTCAGAACACGGAGGATAATTGTGAAGAAAAGGTAGGAAACCAACTGTATAACAATAGTGACATACAGAAAACCAACTGTGTAACAATAGTGACATACAGAAAACCAACTGTATAACAATAGTTACATACAAAAAACCAACTGTAAAACAGAAGTGACATACAGAAAACCAACTGTATAACAATAGTGACATACAGAAAACCAACTGTATAACAGAAGTGACATACAGAAAACCAACTGTATAACAGAAGTGACATACAGAAAACCAACTGTATAACAGAAGTGACATACAGAAAACCAACTGTATAACAATAGTGACATACAGGAAACCAACTGTATAACAATAGTTACGAGGGGTTATCAAAAAGTTCGTGGACTGAGGCTATAAAATTAGTACTATGTAGTCTGTGCTTTCAAAATTTATATGGAACATAAAACAACAAAAAATAAAGAAATGTTGAAAATGTTGGCTTGATACGTTCATTATTTGCCAAATTATTATAAAATAAAAACGGCATTATATGATCACTCGGCGCTGTCATCGTTTATTTTCATGACGTCCGACAACGTCATTGTTTATTTCAATGTCCTCTTCTTCTACCTCATGCACTTTTTTGGATGAGATTTCCTGGAGCTGAGTAAGAACTTCAACCCGTCTTGTTTTTATGACTTTACAATGTCATAAACAGTGGCTTTCAATAAATATAATATTCCATATGGATTAAAACATTTGGAGAGATCTTCGCTTGATTGTGCCAGTATACTTTGCTTTTAAGAGTTCAATATCTACAACACATGATCAACGTTATTTTTTGTCGTGATTGATTTTTCACACCTTGACTACAAATCGACATTAACTGTGTATCCCTTTTCTCTCTGAATATATTTTGACATTAAAAGACAAGTATTCTGGATGCATATTATTTCTCTGTAGCCAGTTAAAACATTTCTTAGGTCTATACCATTTTTTCAGGGGCAAAACTTGATTGAATGTTGGAAAAAGAAACTCCTCCCCCCTTTTGACGTCATTTTCAAGGCCTCATTTATTTGGACTTTCCATGTAAAATTTACGATAAAATTTCATAGAACTTACAAAATAAAGTGAAAATTTCATATTTTATGGAGAAAATGTGTCCCGACACATACCTGAATTAACAGGATTTTTGGATGTCAAATGTTCATATCAAGAGAGTTTTTTTCTCAGTTACACATAGGTCGCAAAAACGTCGTGTTCGAGGTTGCGCTGCCTGGACATACCATTGCTTACAAAAACATTACTAATTTATTAAAAAATAAAATTTTTGATTTATGGTTTATTCTTTAGATAGAAAAGATGATGCTAACTAGATATTTCAAAATTCATTGATGTACCTTAAGCGGTTTTAATTTTATGGCGCTAGTCCACGAACTTTTTGATAACCCCTCGTACATACAGAAAACCAACTGTATAACAGAAGTGACATACAGAAAACCAACTGTATAACAGAAGTGACATACAGAAAACCAACTGTATAACAGAAGTGACATACAGAAAACCAACTGTATAACAATAGTGACATACAGAAAACCAACTACAGAAAACCAACTGTATAACAATAGTGACATACAGAAAACCAATTGTATAACAGTAGTGACATACAGAAAATCAACTGTATAACAATAGTGACATACAGAAAACCAACTGTATAACAGTAGTGACATACAGAAAACCAACTAACTGTATAACAGTAGTTACAGTGTCATACAGAAAATAGCAATCTGCTTGAGTGAAAGGTCATCAAATTCAAGGTTTTAAAGTTTAATACAGTCCTCAAGGAAAAGAGTTACTTTGTCTGCCATATGGGTATTTGTCATGAAATAAACACATATGCACATTCAATGAAATAAAATATAAACAAAAAGAACAACATAAGGTATATCTGTATACTGCAGCCACAGAAACAAGCTATAGCTGCCATCAAATGTAACAAATGTAAGGGGTTTACATACTCCAGTACTGATGTAGAAAATAGAAAAACTAATATGGCTTATGCCTATTTATGAGTTGAACTTTAACCTCATAGAATTGAATTGATCAGTATATCTGTGTATTTTTAAAACACTCTATATTTCTAACCCTTGTTTTGCATATCGAAAAGTTTTTCCCTCAATCCCATTGAATTTGAGATAATAGGATTTGACTGTTTTTTTTTTAAACTACAATGTATAAATTTTGGAGAAAATGTTATGAACAATGTACAATAACATTGAAATCCATGGCAAACTATGTTCTTTATGCATGAGATAACACCTTTGTATGTACTCATGTAGCATAATGATGTTTGTCTGAGGGTATGTTGCCACATCTTTGTTGGTCTTGTTAAGTAAACGTTTGCAGCTAGTAAAAGGAGGCTTATAGGGTTACTGTTTTAGTGACTGGGTCAAAGAAGGTGATATGTTGTCTTTTAGCATGAGTCTGGTTAATGTACATCAGGGAGACATGACTGACATAACTGACATAGCTGAAAGGTCATTTTCTATTTGTACTTTGTGACTGATGAATTCTGAGGTCAAATTTTTTGGTAAATTGATTTCTTAGAAAATATAGTAATTTTATGAGTCGAATACAATTCTGAATGTCCAGTTTGGATCAGTATACAGCATTAGTTCAGTAAGTTATTTTGAAATGAACATCATTCCATTACATATCATTGCAGCACTTTGTGGAACAAGAGCAAGGAGCCAGTACACCCGATTCTACAGATAGAGTAAGTGCTTTACTTTTGGTCACCATTCAGTTGAAATTCTGGCTTTGATATCAAGTCATCTCAAAATTTGTAAAAATCAGTTGTATGTAAAAAAAAAAAAAAAAAGAAAGAAAAGAAAGATATACATAGTTTAGAGTGATAATGATTATTGCATCTTATTTCAGCCTTTTGTTGCTGGAGTTCTATTGGATGATAATGCCCCGCCTTCAGAGAATGGTGCTAGCCGATTGGCTGCTTCCTATGGAACTATGTCTGGCACTACACCAGTAAACCAGGATAATGAAGAAGTGAGCACTAATGATGTCCACTATGTCCAGTAGTGGTCACTTTACACCAAGGAATCAATGTCTTCTAATCATAGAACTCCAAGAAATGTAGAAAGCTACCATAGTTATACCAAAGCTTCCACACTGAATATAAAATCATTATGTTTTGATAGAAAAAAAAAACTCTGTGCAAGATCTTCATGTCATCTGATTTTAATGAGGCATAATTTTATCAGAAAGGGCATGTTTAACACACAAAAGCAAATATGTAAGGAAGCTTTAAAACTACCTTAAAGAAAAACTAAATATTTATGTACTAGTGCTAGAATCTAGGAAAAAGTCAGGTTGATATTTGTATTACACAGACAGTGCCTCTGGTATTTAAAACAGCCAAATGCCAAAAGTCGTGCTCAAAAATAAACCTTCTGGAGTCAAATATACAACTATGTACATGAATATATTATTGTACATGAAATGTGACATGTTTGATAAGTAAACTATATTTTTGAATTGGATTTTGAATAATTGCTTGAATTAAGATAATTAATACATCAAACATGTATCTAGTTGTTTTTTTTTTGCATAATACCATACATATATACATGATATTTATTCAAAGACATACACAGCTTATTCAGGATTCTACACAAAAATCAAAACCCAACATTATATTAAATGTTTGTTTTTTTAAAATTTTTTATCAATTTTATATGTTGTTTTTTCCTGACAATTGTGTAGTAATTTTACATGCAATCTATGGCCTGTAGATTGATTGTACAGCTATATTTCTATACTGCATTAAAAATCATTATCATAATAATATTTTTAGTTTTACAGAAGCGTGTAATTCAGAATTAATGGATTTAGAAAAAATATAGTTAGGGGAAAGAAATGTGTTTTCTAAAGCTTTTCCACTGAGAATTTTTGCCAGATTGGTTCTATTTATGATCATGGTAGGTTAGCTCCAGCATTTCAGTTTTTTCATACCAGTGTATGAGTAGTCAGTACTGCTTGTTGTTAATTTTAACAAGAATTTGAGGAATACATTTATTGTTAGTGTATCTAGTTTTTAGGATAGTACACCAAATACTTTGAAGAAAAAATTATTTTTTCATAGATGAGGGTTCACATTTCAATTTATCCTATTTGTGTATACATTCTTATTTATTTTTTATTTGGGTTACATAGTAAAACAAAACATGTGTTGTTTTCATTGTGCACTGTTTGTCTGCATTGTTTGAAAGTTCATTTCAAATATGATTCACAGTTGAAAAAATAAGTACTTTATAATTATCATGGTTATAGTAATATATCTCAAATACATGTAAAATAAAGGTATGCCTACTTATATTGACATTATTTTGTATTATGCCTTTATAAAAACAGAAAGTACTGAAATTTGAAGTTTGTTATGTACATGACAATACTTTAAAAGGGCATTTTGCTTTTTGGTCAACATATGATAATTTATGTTCTGTCAATTTCCCTTTTTGTTTATTTTTTCCAAGTTATTCAAATCACATATAGTTTAATTTACTTGAAGCAAAGTATACATGAAGCATGTTTCTTTTGAGGTATCTGTATATTAAAGTAACAAAAGTTGACTGAAAGCAAAACTCCTGAAGCAATAATAGGTGACTGTCAGTAAGATTAATTTTTTTCCACTGTAACTTCCACGTTAGACAGCACAGGTGTGGATTGTGATCCAGGTCACTCTTCTGTCATAGCTACTACTATTACAAACTGTCAGAGCTGCTACTTAAGAATTGTTAAAATGGTATATAGTGTTTTTTCTCAGACTTGTGCAATATACATGTACGGTACATATGCTGGTACATGTGTTAACATATGTTTTGTTTGAATTATCAGAGTTTATTTCATGTTGTGTAAATGTCTTACCCATGTTGCTGATAAATAAAACCATGTCCTTGTCTAATGTATTACTGATTATTTCTAAAAGAACCTAAAAAAAAAGACTTTATCTTCAATTATCCATGTTTTTGAAGTATCCATGTTTTGAAGAAAAAAAGTTTCTATCAAGTAAACATTTTCCCTACTTCAGTAAATTCCCAAATACTAGGGGACAAATGAAACACATCAATGTGTAAGACAATCACATGGAAGAATTAAAAGTTACACCCTTGGCTAGATTTATGTCATGCTTTTTTGTCTTAATTCATACACCGTCACCTTGTAATTGATCATAATTGGAATTTACTGAACCTCACTGAAACACAGTCAAGAAAGCTTAAATTTAAATTTTAACAGACAGGAAAGATTGTGGTCCAGATTGGACTCGAACAAGGGACCTCCTGGTTATGGTGCAGTAGCTCTACCATTGAGCTACTTGGCCAATATACCCAATCCCTTACAAGCTCTACCTGGCCAATATACCCAATCCCATTAACAAGAAGCCCATGGGCCACATCACTCACCTGAGCATATTGGCAACAAAAACAAAAAAAAAACACAAATCAGTTCAGTATTGAAAAGTAGGTCTTGAATTTTAAACTACCTGAAAATGCTTCCATATCAATATCAATGGCTTTACTGTTCTTGAACAGAAGATTTTTTCCTAGATATTCCTTTGTAAAAAAAAATTCACCCCAATTATGCCCCTCCCTACCCCCTGGAATCATAAATGAACAAATGTGAATGTACACTACCTAATGATACTGCCATATCAATATAACTAAACTGTTCTTGAACAGAAGATTTTTTCCTAGATATTCCTTTGTAAAAAAAATTCACCCCAATTATGCCCCTCCCTACCCCCTGGAATCATAAATGAACAAATGTGAATGTACACTACCTAATGATACTGCCATATCAATATAACTAAACATGGCATTTCAATTCTATAGAATAAAATCTTTTTATCAAAAAAATTTAATATATATTTTGCCCCGCCCTAACACCCCCACCCCTATCCCGGGTTGACTTAAAAACTTGATTCTACACTACCTGAGAATGCTTCCACCTAAGTTTTATCATTCCTTACCCAGTGGTTCTTGAGATAAAGATTTTTTAAAAAAATTTCTATATATACCTATGTAAAACTTGATTCCCTATTGTGGCTCTTCCCAAACCCCGGAGGTCATGATTTGAACGAACTTGATTCTACATTACCAGAGGATACTTCCACCTAAGTTTTATCTTTACTGGCCCAGTGGTTCTTCAGAAAATTTTTAAAAGATGTCATTAATTTTTCTAATTATTTAACATTCCTCTCTTGAAAGAGGGTATGGCCCCTCATTTTAACAAATTAAAATCCCAGAAAATAAATCCACTGTTCTGTTAGCTCAAAACAGTTTTTTAATCCACTGGGTTTGTTTATAGCATAAACAAAACCAGGGACATTAGCAACTGGTACCACTTACACTACCTATTCAGAATGTGACTTGAGTGCATCAGCAATGTCCACTTCTCTCTTTGGCAATGCCCATCATACTCAACTGAAAAATACAAAATTGATTGATTAATTGCTTGTATGTTGTCGTCACTCTCCAAAATGTTTCAGTCATATGGAGACCCTATAAAGAATTAAAAAGAGACAAGAATATAAACTTACTCCTTTCAATCTGTGTACTGTTGACAATAACATTTCGATTGCTGTTGTTTCTTGACTTCTATCACAGCCGAGATGTAGTACAAGTCACATTCTGATGTTTTATGAGTGAGTGGCTCAAATCAGTTTTTTAATCCACTGGGTTTGTTTATAGCATAAACAAAACCAGGGACATTAGCAACTGGTACCACTTACACTACCTATTCAGAATGTGACTTGAGTGCATCAGCAATGTCCACTTCTCTCTTTGGCAATGCCCATCATACTCAACTGAAAAATACAAAATTGATTGATTAATTGCTTGTATGTTGTCGTCACTCTCCAAAATGTTTCAGTCATATGGAGACCCTATAAAGAATTAAAAAGAGACAAGAAAATAAACTTACTCCTTTCAATCTGTGTACTGTTGACAATAACATTTCGATTGCTGTTGTTTCTTGACTTCTATCACATCCGAGATTTAGTACAAGTCACATTCTGATGTTTTATCAGTGAGTGGCTCAAATCAGTTTTTTAATCCACTGGGTTTGTTTATAGCATAAACAAAACCAGGGACATTAGCAACTGGTACCACTTACACTACCTATTCAGAATGTGACTTGAGTGCATCAGCAATGTCCACTTCTCTCTTTGGCAATGCCCATCATACTCAACTGAAAAATACAAAATTGATTGATTAATTGCTTGTATGTTGTCGTCACTCTCCAAAATGTTTCAGTCATATGGAGACCCTATAAAGAATTAAAAAGAGACAAGAAAATAAACTTACTCCTTTCAATCTGTGTACTGTTGACAATAACATTTCGATTGCTGTTGTTTCTTGACTTCTATCACAGCCCAGATTTAGTAGAAGTCACATTCTGATGTTTTATCAGTGAGTGGCTCAAATCAGTTTTTTAATCCACTGGGTTTGTTTATAGCATAAACAAAACCAGGGACATTAGCAACTGGTACCACTTACACTACCTATTCAGAATGTGACTTGAGTGCATCAGCAATGTCCACTTCTCTCTTTGGCAATGCCCATCATACTCAACTGAAAAATACAAAATTGATTGATTAATTGCTTGTATGTTGTCGTCACTCTCCAAAATGTTTCAGTCATATGGAGACCCTATAAAGAATTAAAAAGAGACAAGAATATAAACTTACTCCTTTCAATCTGTGAACTGTTGACAATAACATTTCGATTGCTGTTGTTTCTTGACTTCTATCACAGCCGAGATTTAGTAGAAGTCACATTCTGATGTTTTAAGAGTGAGTGGCTCAAATCAGTTTTTTAATCCACTGGGTTTGTTTATAGCATAAACAAAACCAGGGACATTAGCAACTGGTACCACTTACACTACCTATTCAGAATGTGACTTGAGTGCATCAGCAATGTCCACTTCTCTCTTTGGCAATGCCCATCATACTCAACTGAAAAATACAAAATTGATTGATTAATTGCTTGTATGTTGTCGTCACTCTCCAAAATGTTTCAGTCATATGGAGACCCTATAAAGAATTAAAAAGAGACAAGAATATAAACTTACTCCTTTCAATCTGTGTACTGTTGACAATAACATTTCGATTGCTGTTGTTTCTTGACTTCTATCACAGCCGAGATTTAGTACAAGTCACATTCTGATGTTTTATCAGTGAGTGGCTCAAATCAGTTTTTTAATCCACTGGGTTTGTTTATAGCATAAACAAAACCAGGGACATTAGCAACTGGTACCACTTACACTACCTATTCAGAATGTGACTTGAGTGCATCAGCAATGTCCACTTCTCTCTTTGGCAATGCCCATCATACTCAACTGAAAAATACAAAATTGATTGATTAATTGCTTGTATGTTGTCGTCACTCTCCAAAATGTTTCAGTCATATGGAGACCCTATAAAGAATTAAAAAGAGACAAGAATATAAACTTACTCCTTTCAATCTGTGTACTGTTGACAATAACATTTCAATATCTGTTGTTTCTTGACTTCTATCACAGCCGATATTTAGTACAAGTCATATTCTGATGTTTTATCAGTGAGTGGCTCAAATCAGTTTTTTAATCCACTGGGTTTGTTTATAGCATAAACAAAACCAGGGACATTAGCAACTGGTACCACTTACACTACCTATTCAGAATGTGACTTGAGTGCATCAGCAATGTCCACTTCTCTCTTTGGCAATGCCCATCATACTCAACTGAAAAATACAAAATTGATTGATTAATTGCTTGTATGTTGTCGTCACTCTCCAAAATGTTTCAGTCATATGGAGACCCTATAAAGAATTAAAAAGAGACAAGAATATAAACTTACTCCTTTCAATCTGTGTACTGTTGACAATAACATTTCGATTGCTGTTGTTTCTTGACTCCTATCACAGCCGAGATTTAGTACAAGTCACATTCTGATGTTTTATCAGTGAGTGGCTCAAATCAGTTTTTTAATCCACTGGGTTTGTTTATAGCATAAACAAAACCAGGGACATTAGCAACTGGTACCACTTACACTACCTATTCAGAATGTGACTTGAGTGCATCAGCAATGTCCACTTCTCTCTTTGGCAATGCCCATCATACTCAACTGAAAAATACAAAATTGATTGATTAATTGCTTGTATGTTGTCGTCACTCTCCAAAATGTTTCAGTCATATGGAGACCCTATAAAGAATTAAAAAGAGACAAGAATATAAACTTACTCCTTTCAATCTGTGTACTGTTGACAATAACATTTCAATATCTGTTGTTTCTTGACTTTTATCACATCCGAGATTTAGTACAAGTCACATTCTGATGTTTTAAGAGTGAGTGGCTCAAATCAGTTTTTTAATCCACTGGGTTTGTTTATAGCATAAACAAAACCAGGGACATTAGCAACTGGTACCACTTACACTACCTATTCAGAATGTGACTTGAGTGCATCAGCAATGTCCACTTCTCTCTTTGGCAATGCCCATCATACTCAACTGAAAAATACAAAATTGATTGATTAATTGCTTGTATGTTGTCGTCACTCTCCAAAATGTTTCAGTCATATGGAGACCCTATAAAGAATTAAAAAGAGACAAGAATATAAACTTACTCCTTTCAATCTGTAAACTGTTGACAATAACATTTCGATTGCTGTTGTTTCTTGACTTCTATCACAGCCCAGATGTAGTACAAGTCACATTCTGATGTTTTATCAGTGAGTGGCTCAAATCAGTTTTTTAATCCACTGGGTTTGTTTATAGCATAAACAAAACCAGGGACATTAGCAACTGGTACCACTTACACTACCTATTCAGAATGTGACTTGAGTGCATCAGCAATGTCCACTTCTCTCTTTGGCAATGCCCATCATACTCAACTGAAAAATACAAAATTGATTGATTAATTGCTTGTATGTTGTCGTCACTCTCCAAAATGTTTCAGTCATATGGAGACCCTATAAAGAATTAAAAAGAGACAAGAATATAAACTTACTCCTTTCAATCTGAGTACTGTTGACAATAACATTTCGATTGCTGTTGTTTCTTGACTTCTATTACAGCCGAGATTTAGTACAAGTCACATTCTGATGTTTTATCAGTGAGTGGCTCAAATCAGTTTTTTAATCCACTGGGTTTGTTTATAGCATAAACAAAACCAGGGACATTAGCAACTGGTACCACTTACACTACCTATTCAGAATGTGACTTGAGTGCATCAGCAATGTCCACTTCTCTCTTTGGCAATGCCCATCATACTCAACTGAAAAATAAAAAAATTGATTGATTAATTGCTTGTATGTTGTCGTCACTCTCCAAAATGTTTCAGTCATATGGAGACCCTATAAAGAATTAAAAAGAGACAAGAATATAAACTTACTCCTTTCAATCTGTGTACTGTTGACAATAACATTTCGATTGCTGTTGTTTCTTGACTCCTATCACAGCCGAGATTTAGTAGAAGTCACATTCTGATGTTTTAAGAGTGAGTGGCTCAAATCAGTTTTTTAATCCACTGGGTTTGTTTATAGCATAAACAAAACCAGGGACATTAGCAACTGGTACCACTTACACTACCTATTCAGAATGTGACTTGAGTGCATCAGCAATGTCCACTTCTCTCTTTGGCAATGCCCATCATACTCAACTGAAAAATACAAAATTGATTGATTAATTGCTTGTATGTTGTCGTCACTCTCCAAAATGTTTCAGTCATATGGAGACCCTATAAAGAATTAAAAAGAGACAAGAATATAAACTTACTCCTTTCAATCTGTGTACTGTTGACAATAGCATTTCAATATCTCTTGTTTCTTGACTTCTATCACATCCGAGATTTAGTACAAGTCACATTCTGATGTTTTATCAGTGAGTGGCTCAAATCAGTTTTTTAATCCACTGGGTTTGTTTATAGCATAAACAAAACCAGGGACATTAGCAACTGGTACCACTTACACTACCTATTCAGAATGTGACTTGAGTGCATCAGCAATGTCCACTTCTCTCTTTGGCAATGCCCATCATACTCAACTGAAAAATACAAAATTGATTGATTAATTGCTTGTATGTTGTCGTCACTCTCCAAAATGTTTCAGTCATATGGAGACCCTATAAAGAATTAAAAAGAGACAAGAATATAAACTTACTCCTTTCAATCTGAGTACTGTTGACAATAACATTTCGATTGCTGTTGTTTCTTGACTTCTATCACAGCCCAGATGTAGTACAAGTCACATTCTGATGTTTTATCAGTGAGTGGCTCAAATCAGTTTTTTTAATCCACTGGGTTTGTTTATAGCATAAACAAAACCAGGGACATTAGCAACTGGTACCACTTACACTACCTATTCAGAATGTGACTTGAGTGCATCAGCAATGTCCACTTCTCTCTTTGGCAATGCCCATCATACTCAACTGAAAAATACAAAATTGATTGATTAATTGCTTGTATGTTGTCGTCACTCTCCAAAATGTTTCAGTCATATGGAGACCCTATAAAGAATTAAAAAGAGACAAGAATATAAACTTACTCCTTTCAATCTGTGTACTGTTGACAATAACATTTCGATTGCTGTTGTTTCTTGACTTCTATCACAGCAAAATTGAGATTTAGTACAAGTCACATTCTGATAAACTTACTCCTTTAAATCTGTGTGCTGCTGACAATTACATTTCGATTGCTGTTGTTTCTTGGCTTCTATCACAGCCGAGATTCAGTTTATAGTGAGTGGCTCAAATCAGTTTTTTAATCCACTGGGTTTGTTTATAGCATAAACAAAACCAGGGACATTAGCAACTGGTACCACTTACACTACCTATTCAGAATGTGACTTGAGTGCATCAGCAATGTCCACTTCTCTCTTTGGCAATGCCCATCATACTCAACTGAAAAATACAAAATTGATTGATTAATTGCTTGTATGTTGTCGTCACTCTCCAAAATGTTTCAGTCATATGGAGACCCTATAAAGAATTAAAAAGAGACAAGAATATAAACTTACTCCTTTCAATCTGTGATACTGTGGCTCAAATCAGTTTTTTAATCCACTGGGTTTGTTTATAGCATAAACAAAACCAGGGACATTATTGACAAGTGCATCAGCAATGTCCACTTCTCTCTTTGGCAATGCCCATCACCACTCATACATTTCGATTGCTGTTGTTTCTCCAAAATGACTCATATGGAGACCCTATAAAGAATTAAAAACAGACAAGAATATAAAGACTCCTTTCAATCTGTGTACTGTTACAAGTCACATTCTATCACATGTTTTAAGTCACATTCTGTGAGTGGCTCAAATCAGTTTTTTAATCCACTGGGTTTGTTTATAGCATAAACAAAACCAGGGACATTAGCAACTGGTACCACTTACACTACCTATTCAGAATGTGACTTGAGTGCATCAGCAATGTCCACTTCTCTCTTTGGCAATGCCCATCATACTCAACTGAAAAATACAAAATTGATTGATTAATTGCTTGTATGTTGTCGTCACTCTCCAAAATGTTTCAGTCATATGGAGACCCTATAAAGAATTAAAAAGAGACAAGAATATAAACTTACTCCTTTCAATCTGTGTACTGTTGACAATAACATTTCAATATCTGTTGTTTCTTGACTTCTATCACAGCCGATATTTAGTACAAGTCATATTCTGATGTTTTATCAGTGAGTGGCTCAAATCAGTTTTTTAATCCACTGGGTTTGTTTATAGCATAAACAAAACCAGGGACATTAGCAACTGGTACCACTTACACTACCTATTCAGAATGTGACTTGAGTGCATCAGCAATGTCCACTTCTCTCTTTGGCAATGCCCATCATACTCAACTGAAAAATACAAAATTGATTGATTAATTGCTTGTATGTTGTCGTCACTCTCCAAAATGTTTCAGTCATATGGAGACCCTATAAAGAATTAAAAAGAGACAAGAATATAAACTTACTCCTTTCAATCTGTGTACTGTTGACAATAACATTTCGATTGCTGTTGTTTCTTGACTTCTATCACAGCCCAGATGTAGTACAAGTCACATTCTGATGTTTTATCAGTGAGTGGCTCAAATCAGTTTTTTAATCCACTGGTTTTGTTTATAGCATAAACAAAACCAGGGACATTAGCAACTGGTACCACTTACACTACCTATTCAGAATGTGACTTGAGTGCATCAGCAATGTCCACTTCTCTCTTTGGCAATGCCCATCATACTCAACTGAAAAATACAAAATTGATTGATTAATTGCTTGTATGTTGTCGTCACTCTCCAAAATGTTTCAGTCATATGGAGACCCTATAAAGAATTAAAAAGAGACAAGAATATAAACTTACTCCTTTCAATCTGTGAACTGTTGACAATAACATTTCGATTGCTGTTGTTTCTTGACTTCTATCACAGCCGGGATTTAGTACAAGTCACATTCTGATGTTTTATCAGTGAGTGGCTCAAATCAGTTTTTTAATCCACTGGGTTTGTTTATAGCATAAACAAAACCAGGGACATTAGCAACTGGTACCACTTACACTACCTATTCAGAATGTGACTTGAGTGCATCAGCAATGTCCACTTCTCTCTTTGGCAATGCCCATCATACTCAACTGAAAAATACAAAATTGATTGATTAATTGCTTGTATGTTGTCGTCACTCTCCAAAATGTTTCAGTCATATGGAGACCCTATAAAGAATTAAAAAGAGACAAGAATATAAACTTACTCCTTTCAATCTGTGTACTGTTGACAATAAGATTTCGATTGCTGTTGTTTCTTGACTTCTATTACATCCGAGATGTAGTACAAGTCACATTCTGATGTTTTATCAGTGAGTGGCTCAAATCAGTTTTTTAATCCACTGGGTTTGTTTATAGCATAAACAAAACCAGGGACATTAGCAACTGGTACCACTTACACTACCTATTCAGAATGTGACTTGAGTGCATCAGCAATGTCCACTTCTCTCTTTGGCAATGCCCATCATACTCAACTGAAAAATACAAAATTGATTGATTAATTGCTTGTATGTTGTCGTCACTCTCCAAAATGTTTCAGTCATATGGAGACCCTATAAAGAATTAAAAAGAGACAAGAATATAAACTTACTCCTTTCAATCTGTGTACTGTTGACAATAACATTTCGATTGCTGTTGTTTCTTGACTTCTATCACAGCCGAGATTTAGTACAAGTCACATTCTGATGTTTTATCAGTGAGTGGCTCAAATCAGTTTTTTAATCCACTGGGTTTGTTTATAGCATAAACAAAACCAGGGACATTAGCAACTGGTACCACTTACACTACCTATTCAGAATGTGACTTGAGTGCATCAGCAATGTCCACTTCTCTCTTTGGCAATGCCCATCATACTCAACTGAAAAATACAAAATTGATTGATTAATTGCTTGTATGTTGTCGTCACTCTCCAAAATGTTTCAGTCATATGGAGACCCTATAAAGAATTAAAAAGAGACAAGAATATAAACTTACTCCTTTCAATCTGAGTACTGTTGACAATAACATTTCGATTGCTGTTGTTTCTTGACTTCTATCACAGCCCAGATGTAGTACAAGTCACATTCTGATGTTTTATCAGTGAGTGGCTCAAATCAGTTTTTTAATCCACTGGGTTTGTTTATAGCATAAACAAAACCAGGGACATTAGCAACTGGTACCACTTACACTACCTATTCAGAATGTGACTTGAGTGCATCAGCAATGTCCACTTCTCTCTTTGGCAATGCCCATCATATACTCAACTGAAAAATACAAAATTGATTGATTAATTGCTTGTATGTTGTCGTCACTCTCCAAAATGTTTCAGTCATATGGAGACCCTATAAAGAATTAAAAAGAGACAAGAATATAAACTTACTCCTTTCAATCTGTGTACTGTTGACAATAACATTTCAATATCTGTTGTTTCTTGACTTCTATCACAGCCGATATTTAGTACAAGTCATATTCTGATGTTTTATCAGTGAGTGGCTCAAATCAGTTTTTTAATCCACTGGGTTTGTTTATAGCATAAACAAAACCAGGGACATTAGCAACTGGTACCACTTACACTACCTATTCAGAATGTGACTTGAGTGCATCAGCAATGTCCACTTCTCTCTTTGGCAATGCCCATCATACTCAACTGAAAAATACAAAATTGATTGATTAATTGCTTGTATGTTGTCGTCACTCTCCAAAATGTTTCAGTCATATGGAGACCCTATAAAGAATTAAAAAGAGACAAGAATATAAACTTACTCCTTTCAATCTGTATACTGTTGACAATAAGATTTCGATTGCTGTTGTTTCTTGACTTCTATCACAGCCGAGATGTAGTACAAGTCACATTCTGATGTTTTATCAGTGAGTGGCTCAAATCAGTTTTTTAATCCACTGGGTTTGTTTATAGCATAAACAAAACCAGGGACATTAGCAACTGGTACCACTTACACTACCTATTCAGAATGTGACTTGAGTGCATCAGCAATGTCCACTTCTCTCTTTGGCAATGCCCATCATACTCAACTGAAAAATACAAAATTGATTGATTAATTGCTTGTATGTTGTCGTCACTCTCCAAAATGTTTCAGTCATATTGAGACCCTATAAAGAATTAAAAAGAGACAAGAATATAAACTTACTCCTTTCAATCTGTGTACTGTTGACAATAACATTTCAATATCTGTTGTTTCTTGACTTCTATCACAGCCGAGATTTAGTACAAGTCACATTCTGATGTTTTATCAGTGAGTGGCTCAAATCAGTTTTTTAATCCACTGGGTTTGTTTATAGCATAAACAAAACCAGGGACATTAGCAACTGGTACCACTTACACTACCTATTCAGAATGTGACTTGAGTGCATCAGCAATGTCCACTTCTCTCTTTGGCAATGCCCATCATACTCAACTGAAAAATACAAAATTGATTGATTAATTGCTTGTATGTTGTCGTCACTCTCCAAAATGTTTCAGTCATATGGAGACCCTATAAAGAATTAAAAAGAGACAAGACAATAAACTTACTCCTTTCAATCTGTATACTGTTGACAATAACATTTCGATTGCTGTTGTTTCTTGACTTCTATCACAGCCCAGATGTAGTACAAGTCACATTCTGATGTTTTATCAGTGAGTGGCTCAAATCAGTTTTTTAATCCACTGGGTTTGTTTATAGCATAAACAAAACCAGGGACATTAGCAACTGGTACCACTTACACTACCTATTCAGAATGTGACTTGAGTGCATCAGCAATGTCCACTTCTCTCTTTGGCAATGCCCATCATACTCAACTGAAAAATACAAAATTGATTGATTAATTGCTTGTATGTTGTCGTCACTCTCCAAAATGTTTCAGTCATATGGAGACCCTATAAAGAATTAAAAAGAGACAAGAATATAAACTTACTCCTTTCAATCTGTGAACTGTTGACAATAACATTTCGATTGCTGTTGTTTCTTGACTTCTATCACAGCCCAGATGTAGTACAAGTCACATTCTGATGTTTTATCAGTGAGTGGCTCAAATCAGTTTTTTAATCCACTGGGTTTGTTTATAGCATAAACAAAACCAGGGACATTAGCAACTGGTACCACTTACACTACCTATTCAGAATGTGACTTGAGTGCATCAGCAATGTCCACTTCTCTCTTTGGCAATGCCCATCATACTCAACTGAAAAATACAAAATTGATTGATTAATTGCTTGTATGTTGTCGTCACTCTCCAAAATGTTTCAGTCATATGGAGACCCTATAAAGAATTAAAAAGAGACAAGAATATAAACTTACTCCTTTCAATCTGTGTACTGTTGACAATAAGATTTCGATTGCTGTTGTTTCTTGACTTCTATCACATCCGAGATTTAGTACAAGTCACATTCTGATGTTTTATCAGTGAGTGGCTCAAATCAGTTTTTTAATCCACTGGGTTTGTTTATAGCATAAACAAAACCAGGGACATTAGCAACTGGTACCACTTACACTACCTATTCAGAATGTGACTTGAGTGCATCAGCAATGTCCACTTCTCTCTTTGGCAATGCCCATCATACTCAACTGAAAAATACAAAATTGATTGATTAATTGCTTGTATGTTGTCGTCACTCTCCAAAATGTTTCAGTCATATGGAGACCCTATAAAGAATTAAAAAGAGACAAGAATATAAACTTACTCCTTTCAATCTGTGTACTGTTGACAATAACATTTCAATTCTGTTGTTTCTTGACTTCTATCACAGCCGAGATTTAGTACAAGTCACATTCTGATGTTTTATCAGTGAGTGGCTCAAATCAGTTTTTTAATCCACTGGGTTTGTTTATAGCATAAACAAAACCAGGGACATTAGCAACTGGTACCACTTACACTACCTATTCAGAATGTGACTTGAGTGCATCAGCAATGTCCACTTCTCTCTTTGGCAATGCCCATCATACTCAACTGAAAAATACAAAATTGATTGATTAATTGCTTGTATGTTGTCGTCACTCTCCAAAATGTTTCAGTCATATGGAGACCCTATAAAGAATTAAAAAGAGACAAGAAAATAAACTTACTCCTTTCAATCTGTATACTGTTGACAATAAGATTTCGATTGCTGTTGTTTCTTGACTTCTATCACATCTGAGATTTAGTACAAGTCACATTCTGATGTTTTATCAGTGAGTGGCTCAAATCAGTTTTTTAATCCACTGGGTTTGTTTATAGCATAAACAAAACCAGGGACATTAGCAACTGGTACCACTTACACTACCTATTCAGAATGTGACTTGAGTGCATCAGCAATGTCCACTTCTCTCTTTGGCAATGCCCATCATACTCAACTGAAAAATACAAAATTGATTGATTAATTGCTTGTATGTTGTCGTCACTCTCCAAAATGTTTCAGTCATATGGAGACCCTATAAAGAATTAAAAAGAGACAAGAATATAAACTTACTCCTTTCAATCTGTGAACTGTTGACAATAACATTTCGATTGCTGTTGTTTCTTGACTTCTATCACAGCCCAGATGTAGTACAAGTCACATTCTGATGTTTTATCAGTGAGTGGCTCAAATCAGTTTTTTAATCCACTGGGTTTGTTTATAGCATAAACAAAACCAGGGACATTAGCAACTGGTACCACTTACACTACCTATTCAGAATGTGACTTGAGTGCATCAGCAATGTCCACTTCTCTCTTTGGCAATGCCCATCATACTCAACTGAAAAATACAAAATTGATTGATTAATTGCTTGTATGTTGTCGTCACTCTCCAAAATGTTTCAGTCATATGGAGACCCTATAAAGAATTAAAAAGAGACAAGAATATAAACTTACTCCTTTCAATCTGTGTACTGTTGACAATAACATTTCGATTGCTGTTGTTTCTTGACTTCTATCACATCTGAGATTTAGTACAAGTCACATTCTGATGTTTTATCAGTGAGTGGCTCAAATCAGTTTTTTAATCCACTGGGTATGTTTATAGAACAAACAAAACCAGGGACATTAGCAACTGGTACCACTTACGCTACCTATTCAGAATGTGACTTGAGTGCATCAGCAATGTCCACTTCTCTCTTTGGCAATGCCCATCATACTCAACTGAAAAATACAAAATTGATTGATTAATTGCTTGTATGTTGTCGTCACTCTCCAAAATGTTTCAGTCATATGGAGACCCTATAAAGAATTAAAAAGAGACAAGAATATAAACTTACTCCTTTCAATCTGTGTACTGTTGACAATAACATTTCGATTGCTGTTGTTTCTTGACTTCTATCACAGCCGAGATTTAGTACAAGTCACATTCTGATGTTTTATCAGTGAGTGGCTCAAATCAGTTTTTTAATCCACTGGGTTTGTTTATAGCATAAACAAAACCAGGGACATTAGCAACTGGTACCACTTACACTACCTATTCAGAATGTGACTTGAGTGCATCAGCAATGTCCACTTCTCTCTTTGGCAATGCCCATCATACTCAACTGAAAAATACAAAATTGATTGATTAATTGCTTGTATGTTGTCGTCACTCTCCAAAATGTTTCAGTCATATGGAGACCCTATAAAGAATTAAAAAGAGACAAGAATATAAACTTACTCCTTTCAATCTGTGTACTGTTGACAATAACATTTCGATTGCTGTTGTTTCTTGACTCCTATCACAGCCGAGATTTAGTAGAAGTCACATTCTGATGTTTTATCAGTGAGTGGCTCAAATCAGTTTTTTAATCCACTGGGTTTGTTTATAGCATAAACAAAACCAGGGACATTAGCAACTGGTACCACTTACACTACCTATTCAGAATGTGACTTGAGTGCATCAGCAATGTCCACTTCTCTCTTTGGCAATGCCCATCATACTCAACTGAAAAATACAAAATTGATTGATTAATTGCTTGTATGTTGTCGTCACTCTCCAAAATGTTTCAGTCATATGGAGACCCTATAAAGAATTAAAAAGAGACAAGAATATAAACTTACTCCTTTCAATCTGTGTACTGTTGACAATAACATTTCAATATCTGTTGTTTCTTGACTTCTATCACATCCGAGATTTAGTACAAGTCACATTCTGATGTTTTAAGAGTGAGTGGCTCAAATCAGTTTTTTAATCCACTGGGTTTGTTTATAGCATAAACAAAACCAGGGACATTAGCAACTGGTACCACTTACACTACCTATTCAGAATGTGACTTGAGTGCATCAGCAATGTCCACTTCTCTCTTTGGCAATGCCCATCATACTCAACTGAAAAATACAAAATTGATTGATTAATTGCTTGTATGTTGTCGTCACTCTCCAAAATGTTTCAGTCATATGGAGACCCTATAAAGAATTAAAAAGAGACAAGAATATAAACTTACTCCTTTCAATCTGAGTACTGTTGACAATAACATTTCGATTGCTGTTGTTTCTTGACTTCTATCACAGCCCAGATGTAGTACAAGTCACATTCTGATGTTTTATCAGTGAGTGGCTCAAATCAGTTTTTTAATCCACTGGGTTTGTTTATAGCATAGTATATGGTATAGTATAGCATAAACAAAAGCAGGGGCATTAGCAACTGATGCCACTTACACTACCTATTCAGAATGTGACTTGAGTGCATCAGCAATGTCCACTTCTCTCTTTGGCAATGCCCATCATACTCAACTGAAAAATACAAAATTGATTGATTAATTGCTTGTATGTTGTCGTCACTCTCCAAAATGTTTCAGTCATATGGAGACCCTATAAAGAATTAAAAAGAGACAAGAAAATAAACTTACTCCTTTCAATCTGTGTACTGTTGACAATAACATTTCGATTGCTGTTGTTTCTTGACTTCTATCACAGCCGAGATTTAGTACAAGTCACATTCTGATGTTTTATCAGTGAGTGGCTCAAATCAGTTTTTTAATCCACTGGGTTTGTTTATAGCATAAACAAAACCAGGGACATTAGCAACTGGTACCACTTACACTACCTATTCAGAATGTGACTTGAGTGCATCAGCAATGTCCACTTCTCTCTTTGGCAATGCCCATCATACTCAACTGAAAAATACAAAATTGATTGATTAATTGCTTGTATGTTGTCGTCACTCTCCAAAATGTTTCAGTCATATGGAGACCCTATAAAGAATTAAAAAGAGACAAGAATATAAACTTACTCCTTTCAATCTGTGTACTGTTGACAATAACATTTCAATATCTGTTGTTTCTTGACTTCTATCACAGCCGATATTTAGTACAAGTCATATTCTGATGTTTTATCAGTGAGTGGCTCAAATCAGTTTTTTAATCCACTGGGTTTGTTTATAGCATAAACAAAACCAGGGACATTAGCAACTGGTACCACTTACACTACCTATTCAGAATGTGACTTGAGTGCATCAGCAATGTCCACTTCTCTCTTTGGCAATGCCCATCATACTCAACTGAAAAATACAAAATTGATTGATTAATTGCTTGTATGTTGTCGTCACTCTCCAAAATGTTTCAGTCATATGGAGACCCTATAAAGAATTAAAAAGAGACAAGAGAATAAACTTACTACTTTCAATCTGTGTACTGTTGACAATAAGATTTCGATTGCTGTTGTTTCTTGACTTCTATCACAGAGATTTAGTACAAGTCACATTCTGATGTTTTATCAGTGAGTGGCTCAAATCAGTTTTTTAATCCACTGGGTTTGTTTATAGCATAAACAAAACCAGGGACATTAGCAACTGGTACCACTTACACTACCTATTCAGAATGTGACTTGAGTGCATCAGCAATGTCCACTTCTCTCTTTGGCAATGCCCATCATACTCAACTGAAAAATACAAAATTGATTGATTAATTGCTTGTATGTTGTCGTCACTCTCCAAAATGTTTCAGTCATATGGAGACCCTATAAAGAATTAAAAAGAGACAAGAATATAAACTTACTCCTTTCAATCTGTGTACTGTTGACAATAACATTTCGATTGCTGTTGTTTCTTGACTTCTATCACATCCGGGATTTAGTACAAGTCACATTCTGATGTTTTATCAGTGAGTGGCTCAAATCAGTTTTTTAATCCACTGGGTTTGTTTATAGCATAAACAAAACCAGGGACATTAGCAACTGGTACCACTTACACTACCTATTCAGAATGTGACTTGAGTGCATCAGCAATGTCCACTTCTCTCTTTGGCAATGCCCATCATACTCAACTGAAAAATACAAAATTGATTGATTAATTGCTTGTATGTTGTCGTCACTCTCCAAAATGTTTCAGTCATATGGAGACCCTATAAAGAATTAAAAAGAGACAAGAATATAAACTTACTCCTTTCAATCTGTGTACTGTTGACAATAACATTTCGATTGCTGTTGTTTCTTGACTTCTATCACAGCCGAGATTTAGTACAAGTCACATTCTGATGTTTTATCAGTGAGTGGCTCAAATCAGTTTTTTAATCCACTGGGTTTGTTTATAGCATAAACAAAACCAGGGACATTAGCAACTGGTACCACTTACACTACCTATTCAGAATGTGACTTGAGTGCATCAGCAATGTCCACTTCTCTCTTTGGCAATGCCCATCATACTCAACTGAAAAATACAAAATTGATTGATTAATTGCTTGTATGTTGTCGTCACTCTCCAAAATGTTTCAGTCATATGGAGACCCTATAAAGAATTAAAAAGAGACAAGAATATAAACTTACTCCTTTCAATCTGTGTACTGTTGACAATAACATTTCGATTGCTGTTGTTTCTTGACTTCTATCACAGCCGAGATTTAGTACAAGTCACATTCTGATGTTTTATCAGTGAGTGGCTCAAATCAGTTTTTTAATCCACTGGGTTTGTTTATAGCATAAACAAAACCAGGGACATTAGCAACTGGTACCACTTACACTACCTATTCAGAATTTACTTTTGTATATCATTTCAGCACTGAATAACAATATTATTATGTTTCCATTAATTGCATTGTTTGTTTACAAATTCAATGATGCAAAAACATTTTTTATATCAATTTTGAATATGTCATTTTCCAGCAGTGAAACAAATCCATATTTTAGTCCACAAATTGCATTGTTTGTTTCTAATACAAAAAACAAATTTCTAATTCAACTATGTGTCAATGTTTGTTATAAACATAAACAAATTCAAAAATTATTCCAGGCTCCTCTGAAAATCAGTTCTCTGTATGTAAACAATAGGCCCCCCTAAATGAAATCTTAATGATTTCCTGTTTTATTTTGAATAAAAATTATGAAGATAAAATATGAAGATTGGCATAAAACGCACCATACTATCTCCAAACCTGTTTTTCGCTTTTAAAGGCCCCAATTTCTATTTTTCAACCTCTCCTTCTTTCCGTGCATCCAAAGCCTTCGCGGCCTGCAACTCGACTGAAGTCATGGTAACAGTATCCGGGTTATTTCTATATGTAACATTCGGAGCGGATGAGGATACGGTGTAAAAAATCCGGAATTTCACGAGATATTTTAGTTTGTATTTGAAACTAAAAAAACATTTGAAATTAATGATAATCAATTAAATATTAATTTAAGCAATTGATTAAAATGTAAGTAGGTTTATAGAGTAGCGGAAACTAATCCCTTTTTCAATATATATTAACCTCAATACCCGACTTTCGATCCTTACAGAAGTTTTGCATGTTCTTGTCAAACCTGATAAATATTAAAGATCTGTATATGATGTTGACTTGCTTAACTTTCCTTTTTTGTGCGTGTTAATTTTATATGTCCCAACTGCATAGCTCGATTGTTTTACTATAACGTTAGTTTATTTTATACACACTTTTGTAAATTTTGTAGACCTACTTCTCCTATGCAAAAAAAAGAATCTCCATAAAAAGTTATGTTTAATAGTTAAAAAATTTTTTTATCAAAAACAAAACAGGTAGAATTTGTGAAAAATAAGGACCTTGAAGTATGATTCCTTGATAGTGCTATCCTTTGATGTATCAATCATGCATCCCTCTGTGTTGATAACCAATAGTGTAACAGAGTTTATATTTAAATTTTGCAAAATGAAATATATCTAAAATGAAAGTGAAAACCAACACCAAACATGTTTGTACGAACCAAACGTGTCTGGATGTTTTCTTCCTTGTGTGTTTTGCTATTTCTATCTCTGCTCCTTTACACCGTCCGCACCCTTTCGCGCTCCGTAACTCTTTGTTGACATAAAAGATCTACTTCCTTGGTAACCGATTTTCATTCGGAACATCCTCCGTCATTTTCTTACGCAAGATAACCAATATTTCCGAGTATTTCCGATTGCTTCCATCATAGACGAGTTATTCCCCTTTGGTGTTTTTTTTTTATTGGCGGATCTAAACTTCTATTTTTAGTAACCATGGTAACACGGCTCATCGAAATCAAAAACCGATGCACTATTCTATGTATCTTAGTGTAGTCTACTTGTGTGCCAAGTTATATTGAAATCAGACCAAAACTGTAGAAGGAGTAGCTTTTTAAAGGAATTTCACAGAAAATTCTATTTTTAGTAACCATGGTAACACCGCTCATCGAAATCAAAAACCGATGCACTGTTCTATGTATCTTAGTGTAGTCTACTTGTGTGCCACGTTATATTGAAATCAGACCAAAACTGTAGAAGGAGTAGCGTTTTAAAGGAATTTCACAGAAAATTCTAATTTTAGTAACCATTTCAACACCGTTCACCGAAATCAAAAACCGATGCACTATTCTAGGTATCTTAGTGTAGTCTACTTGTGTGCCAAGTTATATTGAAATCAGACCAAAACTGTAGTAGGAGTAGCGTTTTAAAGGAATTTCACAGAAAATTCTATTTTTAGTAACCATGGCAACACCGTTCATCAAAATTAAAAACCGATGCGCTATTCTACGTACCTTAGTGTTGTCTACTTGTGTGCCAAGTAATATTGAAATCAGACTAAAATTGTAGGAGGAGTAGTGTTTTAAATAAATATTACAGAATTTTCTATTTTCAGTAACCATGGCAACACCGTTCACCAAAATCAAAAACCGATGCACTATTCTATGTATCTTAATGTAGTCTACTTGTGTGCAAAATTAAAATCAGACCAAAACTGTACGAGGAGTAGCGTTGTAAAGGAATTTCACAGAAAATACTATTTTTAGTAATCATGGCAACACCGTTCGTCGAAATTAAAAACCGATGCACTATTCTATGTATCTTAGACGGACGGACGACGGACGCATTACTATCGCATAAGCTCTTCTGGTCTCTGACCAGTAGAGCTAAAAACGGAAAGGGATGTCATCCGGCATTAATTTAGATTAATTAAAAATTTTATTCAAGTTATGTTAGCTTGGATTTCTTTTAGTTTATTGAGGAGGCCAAACTGCAAATTAGCTTTGTTGTTTGTGGCATAGCAGCACCATATAAAACCGCCCCACCTTTATAAAACCATCCGTTTCATAGAGATCTCTTATACAGTATTTTATGTGTTAACAGCTACAAAGTAAGACTGATGCAAAGCAAAAAACTGAATGCAAATAAAATTATTGAGGAAGCTCTAAACACTAACAGAAACTGCTTTTTGGACTTTGAGAAAAATATAACATATAAAGGTGTGCATATTGCATTGGCGTCGGAAGCAAATTGAAAGTGGGGGGGGGGGCTAAGTGTAATTAAAAAAAAATTTTTACCTTCAAAAAAACCTGACAAGCAAAAAAAAAAAAAAAAAATGTCCATTTCCCAGAGGCGAGAATCCTATTTCGTGGAGAGAGGGGGGGGGGGGGGTCGAACTTTAGTACCTAAGTTTTTCTCCAAACACCAAAACTTTACCCATTTTTAGCCTATACTGCGAGGTGTCTTTGGAAAGTGGGGGGGGGGCTAAACCTACGAAACAAGGTACTATGTCTATAGTAAGTATATATTTGAAAAAAAAGTGGGGGGGCTAAGCCCCCCCCCCCCCCCCCCCCCCCCCCCCCCCCCCCCGGTTCCGACGCCTATGTATTGAGACTTTTTCATTCATTTATAACATAGGGTACGAGCCTTATTTCCGCAGGAAAATTGTTCAAAGACAATGGACTATTTGTGAGCAGAAATTAATGCTGTTTGCTTACATTGGGAAAATTAATGAAAATAATGAATTCAATTACTTATTCATGGTCTTAGATAATGCTAAACATGTTTTAATCTTTAACAAAATGTGTAATTATTTGTTAATAACAATTTTAATAATCTTACTTCTAAGGGCAGATCACTCTTACTGCATAAATCTACTCTACAATCAGAACTCTTTAGTGTGCAATGTTTAGAGCTTCCTTAGGAAGTTTTTAAGGATATTTTCAAGATTGAATTAGCCAAAAATAAATAAATGAATAAAATAAATTAATTAATTAATAATAAATAAATAAATGAATAAATAAATAAGTTAATTAATAAATAAATGAATAAACAAATAAATAAAAAAATATAAATAAATTAATTAATTAAGTAAGTAAGTCATTAAAAATTAAAAAGCAGTGCATTTTCAAAACAAGAAAAAGTTAAAACATAAGTATTTCCAGAGACATATATAGACTCTAGCTGGTATTTCAAATGTATTTAAAGCTAATTATAAAAAGAAATATAATTGTACACAAATTGCAAAATAAACAGACCCCATGACAATAAACTGAGGATACGGGTAAGATATAATACTTTGACCAACTTGACGAGCCAAAATATTATAAATATTCGAATTTCCTATTTGACTTCCATTTTTTTTACTCAGATATACTTCATTGCCCTCATTAGACAATACTACAACAAAAAGTAGGAGAGAAGGCAGACTTTCAATGAGCATTTTCTACAGTAAAAAAAATTCAAGAGGCCCATGGGCCACATCCCTCACCCGAGTAGCGCTTTGACCATGTTATTCTTTACCAGATTTCTCCCTTGTAATACCTATTTTGATCCCACCCTACCCCATGGGTCATAGTTTGAACAATTTTAAATCTACACTATCCCAGGATGCTTTTACATAAGTTTAAGCTTTTCTGGCCCAGTCGT
>NW_026931490.1:0-4843 GCF_032062105.1 Saccostrea cuccullata
CCAAGGAGTCGTTCATTTTACTGCATGGACATTTTTTCAGCTATTTTCTTTTGTAGATATTGTGTGGGTTTTGATACAAATTAAATGAGACCTTTAAGAGTGATTCTTCTTTTCTGCGGAAACTTAATATAGTTTTAATTTTTCAAATAAAGTTATATTTTATGTTCTTAAACCAACATATGATTTATTGACAATTGATTGTGTTCAAAGTTAAGTCTTTATTTCATTGTCAATATTATCTGGTTTGTAATTTAGTTAAATTTGTTTCTTTGTGAGAAGGGCGCGTGAGAGTGTGTTGTTCTGATATTCTTTTTTAAATTTCAATAAATTAATATGTTTTCTTTATTCCATGGGTTATCGTTTTTTCTCTACAACCTGCACAAAATCCAAAAGAACTACACAACAATATTGTTAAATGGACTTTTAATCTTGAATACTGTTCGTTATTTCCATATGTTTCATTCTCTGTGGAAGAAGGCTTGGGCTTTCATTTGAACAAACTTGAATTTATTTATCCAAGAACACTTTTGGCAAGTTTAATTGACTAAGTGGTTCTTTAGAATATGAAAATTTTCGAAGTGCCCGACACCGATGCCAACGATGACGATGACAAACAACGGACAAATTTCCATCAGAAAAGCTCACTTGAACATTCAATCAGCTCATGCAGGGTTCTAAAAAAGGTAAAATCTATTAAAACCTTCACATTGCTGTAAACTTTACCTCATTATAGCACCCACTACACATGCATTTTCCTAGAGAAACTTCAAAATACAGTGGCATCTAAATAAAGAAAAGAATATATAGCTGATCCACTTCATTGTACTTTTTAGGGTGAATTAAACATATTAAGCTCAAAATTATGAACTTCATTGCTAATAAAAATAAATTGCTGCTTGATATTCTAGGGACATATTTCTTTTAAAAATAAACACCTTATTTTCCAATAATCTTTTCGTTAAATGTCATATAAATTATGTGGGGCAGCGGGCATCTAACAAGAAAATTTTATATTCCCTGAAAAATGAGGATTTGAAAAATCTTATCAATATCCATATTTTAGGATTTGGTTGTAAAAAATGCTCTGAATATTTTAAACTGCTATTAATAAAACAGTAATAAGTATGGTTTGAATTATAAGTTAAATATTTAATGCATAGGCGACCAAAAATAAGTTTTCACGCGTCACAAGCATAATAATAATCGGGTTCAATGTAAGAACTATTATATATACTGTTAATGCGCATGTGTGACGCTATGACGGAAGTGAAGAAGGATAATACATTAAGTTTCAACTTTGGTCGTTTCGATGCGATATTTTTTATTTAAAAATGAGAGAAGTGGTAAATTTCACTACTTTTTGTGTCTATGTCATACATTTTTCGATATTCATAGATACAAATAAGTGGTTTGCCAGAACATCTTTATAACGTCTGGTTTCTGATCACAAGAAAAGCTCGGTTCCGTCTACATAAGATGCAAGTTGTTAATCATGTTTTTATCCACATACAAATAAATAAAATCTACGTAGGCGGAGATGAATATGTTCAGTGTTTCCACTTTGCAATGTCTGATTGTTTAAAACACTCTATTTATAGGCGATTGCGAGCTTGGAAGGCAGAAATCGTCTCCATATGAGTGAAAAATTCTCGAGAGGGACGTTAAACAATATACAATCAATCAATCAATCTGCTTAATCAACAGTTATTACATTAACTTCCCTATTAATTTGTTAAGTAGCTTATCTTACCTCTATATTAAGCGTATATGGAATTTTTAAAAATCTGGCGAATGTTTCTACTGTGATATACGAAGAACAATCTCCAGCCTTCGGACATTTTATAGTAGATGTTGTACATGTCCCGGCAACGCACTGAAGACATTCCAAGCAATACGAATCTTTGCAGTTTTCAAAAGTTGCAATAGCCTAAGAAATGATAAAAAGCAATTAATTTAGCAATAATTATTATTGAAATGGTATTTTAACTGAAAAATTGATAAAACAAATGGTTTGATGATTTTCTAAAGGAATATTTTTATATACTGAAAGGATTAAGAAACGCACAAGAACATCATATGGGAAAATTTTCTGAATATGTGACCGAATAATATGAAAATTGGTCAGATGCTTATTTTGGTTACTTTGCACTAAAATCACTAGTCAAAACTACTCAACCATGAAATGTATGGCATCACGTAGGGGAAATACAAAAAAGTCAAAAACACGTGCATGTTAATGATGATAATTTTGTAATAAAATTTTGTATTACCATACTATGCATTGGAACTATAGACATCGTTTTCGTATATTTGCAGTCAGTATAAATTTCTTGCAATCGTGGTATGGCTGACGGAATCTACTGTGGGTTTAGTAATTGAATTCAATATTGCATAAGTGAATAAAAAGGCAAAAACATGCTGATGTACAGATTGTTTTCAACTTTTCAACAAAATAAGTTTTTTTTTTGGTTGTCAGAGAGTGAACTTAAAATGTTTCCAACCAACCATGACGGTGACGTTGGCGCGTACCAACGTCACAACAAGATAGGGCTTTTCATCAAGCCACCTCGGTTATTGTCAAGGCATTATCACCAAAACTGATATTTATACAGCAGACAAACATACTCACCTTTTTCACCCTAAACTGACAGAAACTCTCCACTCTAATTTAGGCCGCGAGCTTGGCCAGCCTACGTCGATTTTACTCTCAAACGCGCACGTACGCGTCGTTTGCGTTGAATGTTTTTTGAGCATGTTTACGGGAAAATGTAGCTAATATTTGTCGATATTTTTTTTACAAACATTAACAAGTACCAAACCTGCTGGGTTCTGTATATTCTTTCTTTAATCGAAAATTCGCGGGATTCAATTGAGCAGGGGGGATTGGTTGACTTTGGAATAGTACAGCTAATCTCAGCCATTAAGACTAGTCGAAAGGGTTGAATAATAATGCTATGAAAAAAATAAATGCTCTGGTGAACTCAATGCACAGGAAAATCATGTTTGTTACTGATGCGAAAGGGAGATTATGAGAATTTTTAGTTTTATTTTTGGGGGGTGTCACCATATTGATATCAATATCTCAAGAACTATCACTCAAAATCGCACAAAATTTTGGTAACTTGTTGATTAAAGATGAATTAAAATGTATAATAAAAATGCTGAAAAACATATTTGAAATAATTGTTTTAATTTGACTCAAAAGTTTAATATGCGTTTCTTAATCCTTTCAGTATAATTATATTCATTCAACAAGTCGCCTGCATAACGTATTTGGTAAGAGGTCTGATTTAAAGTCGCGAAGTTGATCCTTGCGTCGTTGGTACGAATCCCACTGTGGGACGTGGAGACATGTCCTTCGGAGAAGACCGTATAAACCCAGGTCCAATGTCGCAGAAATCACTGACACGGAAAAAGATCCCTTACTGCTCAATGACCCTGAGTACCGAATATGGAACAAAATGTGTAGCTATCCACCGGCAAGTGGTGGCGTCTCCATATCAGTGAAAATTTCTAGAGTGCGACGCTAAATAACACACAATCCATTCTACTAAGAAATATTTTATATATGCAATGTCAACTCTCTCTCTCTCTCTCTCTCTCTCTCTCTCTCTCTCTGTTAAGATTTGTCTACGATAGGCAAAGCATGATTTTAAAGCGTAGTGATTCAATCAAGGACTTACAGTTTTATTGCAAATTTCACATTTGACTCGATGGGTGTATGGTCTTTGAATCTGAAATAAATATACACAGTGTATTTGATCATAAATACTCAATTGCGTTTTTTAATAAATGAACTATGAAATCAATTTTACTTACACATATTGAATGATTGCTTTTTTCTATTTTTGATTTTTTTTAAAATTAAAATTCACCTTTACTAGAGAGCTTTGCATAGCCTGAACAGTCTCTTGTTCCACTTTTGTGTTGGATTTTGTTAAAACTTCATTTCTGGGTGTACTTTGATTTGAATTTCTGTTGTAAGTACTGCTTCCTTAATAATGCAAATAAAATAGAAGGAGTTTAATATCACAAAGAATTGGCCTGACTTGGCTTGTATCTATACAAACATGAGATTTTTTCCCCAGAAGATAATACGCTCATAAGGACCAACATGTGCTAAAGTTAAACTTTTAATGTTCATTTCATAGAAGTTGATTCTTGTATAGCAAATGCAAATCAGTGAAAGCATTTTTTTCCTTTCAGAAGAGTAAATTTAATGTATTTTATGCACAAAGTGTCGCCAAACCTAATATTTATCTCATATACACTGTATGAATGTAGGATATACATTCCTGTTTCGTAATAAAAGCGTATCAACCATTACACAATGGAATGAGGAATATTAGTATAAACTACCTGGTTCAGTCTCTATCGATATCTGAATCTGTTTACTTTTACCGATCCCTGCAGTACTTTGTACACAGAGTCTGTAAAGTCCTTCATCTTGCTTTGTTATTTTATTTATCCTCAATTTGGTTTCGGTGACGTCATATTTTCCGGGCAATTTCGGTAGATTTAATCCATCCCTCTGCCATATTCTTTTTTTAATTGGCCAAGATGATTCTATAAGTCCGTTCAATTCGACAGTATGTTTCTCCGCTGTTTGTGTGAGGGAAACTTTAGGATTTTCTAAAAAAGTACAAAAATGTATGAAATATCATTTAACTTTTCTTAAAATGGGAATAATTTTTGATGTTTAACGTTCTAGATGTAAAAAAAAATATAAATAAATCACCGCCGGAGAAATTAAACGTGATTGCTTGACTGGAGTTGGTCCCAGCTCTGTTCTCTACAACAGCCCTGTATACACCTTCATCATCTTGTGTAACATCGTTTACAT
>NW_026931491.1:0-4780 GCF_032062105.1 Saccostrea cuccullata
TTTTATGAATGTTCAGAAAATACAGAAGTTACATGAGCTGCACTGTTTCTGTATAAAGGCAAGGCAAAAGTATGCTTTAAAATGAACGGATACAAAGACGGTTGCATTTGAGGAGAAACAATTTGGGACATGAATTTCACATTTGATATAGGACTAATTTCTCAAAAAATAATTTATACAGATAACAATTAGATTTCCAGGAAAAAAGATATTTAAATGCGTCATATATTTTCAATGTTGAACCAACTAGTCCTTCTTTAATACCAGACACACCTCTACCATGGATCATTGATTTCAATTGCACATTATACCCATGCAAATAATTTGCCTGCTTTTTTCCAAGAAGAGAGAAAAATATCTTCAAATGACATGAATTTTAATACAGATACATCTGCCGAAATCGTATCTTCACAAGTAGAGTGTTGCCTTCTCTTAATACGAATGCAAACAGTTGTCGGTGAGATGTGCAGGAATATAGAGAACTGCATAAATAAAGATGGTTTTAATTAAATCTTTCATAAATTTATTAACATAAAACAACGCCTTTCCATTTTCCTTTTCAAGTAGGCCAGTGGTACAAGTGCGAATGGGGTACCCGCCCCCCCCCCCCACCTCCCCCCCTACAGTGCTACAGTTTAGATATTATAATTAACTACTGGGTGCTTGGTTCCTGAACATTTTGTTGCAGTGTGTAAAACTGTGGCAAATCATTGCATTTAAACAGTTTTACCAAAAATCCCTCCACGAGTTTGGCCAATAGAGTGGGGGTGGTGGTAGTGTTTGGGGGGGGGGGTTAAAGCACGGGCCTGTTAAATGCAAAATAATGGTTTTTCAAAAAGCGTAATAACGCCTTTTGGAAAGGCGTAATAACTCGTTTTCTAAAGGCGTAATAACGTTAAATGCCAAAATAAAAATGGTTATTATACAATTATGGAAAAGAGACATCACCAATTATCAATAACGCCTTTCAATTAGGAAAGGCGTAATCAAACCTCTTATAACGATTCCATACTTTTAAAATATGTCGACAGACAGCTTTGACGTCATCTTTAAAATAACGAATATTTAGCCCTTATAAATAGGAGTTATCTCGCTTAAACCACTATAGTTTTATTCAAAGGGCGACAACATAGTTGTAAATAACGCTATAAATTTCATTGTTTGAGATAAAGGCGTTATAACGCCTTTTAAATAATTCTGAAGGATAATAATACACCTTATGGAATGGAAAGGCTTGATAACGCCTTTTTTCTCGCGTTATTACCCCTTTTCGAAAGGCGTTATAACGCCTTTTAATTTTTTTCTTTCTAGATTGATCCTAATAGGCTTTCGTAATTATGAATTATCTGATGCAAAATGATAATTGAAACATAATAACAACAATTAAAACTTTAATTAAAGCAAATTTTAAAATATTTTGCTCATGATTTTATACATGTTATCATTTAAGAATCATTTTACCGAGCTAATAAAAAAATAACATCTCATTTCCCCATGTGCACTTTCTAACACAACCCAAAATAGATCGGCCGCTGCTGCGGTCGATAATTGCGAAAAGGATGGGATATATAACTGAAATTTGTCACTTGTTTTATACCAATGTTAGGCCTTTGTGTTTACATTATTTATACAGAGAAAAATGACACAAAACTCAATATAGAATTTATATTTATTTATTGTGGCGAGTATTGGCCGTGGCACAGTACAATATGAACGGATGCCATTTCAATTGGGCAAACCCACCAAATTCAAACATCAACAATGTGTGATCCCACCTCTGGAAATTTAACCGCGGAGGGTCAGCACACATGCAAATTGTTCAAATCAAATCAATCAATCAATCAATATTCAATCAATCAATAGATTTCTGGAAATCCAAATATCAGCATATCAATTATTTTATCAAATCTTGTATACACATATCATTAATATCTCAAACTTCATAGATCAAACATCTCAAACTTCAAATATCAACATTTTTATATTTCAAACCTGTAATTGTAGTACAGTTCTAGTATATATTATATACCAAGAGAAGCTTACGAGCGGATTTTTCCATTAGCATTTCAACAAGGTGACAGTTTATGAGAAGTTTCACACAAACATTCAGTGTATCAGTTGACTTGGTGTGCGCAGACGCTTCACACTAATGACTTCTCCTTGAAAAAGTGCCACGACAGTTTCTTCTATTTTTAAATATCAATCGTATGACCAACTATATGCTACCGATTTGATTTTATAATTGTTTATGAAAGTTTCACAATTTTGCAACACTATTCGGTACGGATAATGCACAGAGACACTTTATCCATGTTTAGCACAATCCTTGAGGCTGGCAATGGACTTGATGTGGGTCTTTTTTGAAAGTCACTTTAACTTCTCCTTAGACATTACCAGGTTATTATTTCTATGGGTTTAAGGTATTCATCTCGGTAAGCAGATCAAAGCTGTTTCACTGCAAAATAAAGCAAAGAACCAACAGCAGAATAAATTTAACTTAGAGAAAATGCAACATTCTAAAAATAAGGTAGTGGGAGGGCGGGTTTTTAAAATCTAATAACAAAATTTCATGTATTTTATTGCAAGCAATTGTTAAATTTTAAAAGTTCAGGAGAAAGGAATGTGAAGATCAAACCCGACCTTTTATATACAGTACTACACTTGATGTGTCAACCGAACCCGACCCTTAAAAGCCAACGTTCAAATAACAAATTTGGGACCTATAAACTAGTTTATATCCCTTCAAATATACTTTTTCGTTATAACATCTATTTTGTATACACAAATAGATGCTATTATTATGATTACGGAATATTTAATTTGTACATAACAGACGGATATGAACGGTGAACAGGGGATACTTACTACTCCAAGGCAACTGATCCCACCTCTGGAAATTTTAAGGGGTCATGTTCTATGCCTTCTTCACATATTTTATTATTTATAGATTTTTGGAAATCAATCACTGTTCATTATCTTCATCTTTAACACAAATAAGCATCAGGTATAAAGCGACAGTTTACTTCAAGTTTTAGTTTTCATACTAATTGTTAGTCCATTATTTATATACTGTTATTGACAGATTTTTCCGTTATTTCGATATAAGAAGGTGCACATCTGTGATTACAGATTTGTTGGCACCTGATCCCACCTCTGATAATATAACCAAATTCTTGTATTGTTTATGGACTTTTATAACGAATTCAACAATATCCTTTAATAACATTGATTTATTGTCTTTTTTGAAAGTCAATATGGCTTGTTTGTTAATTGGTGTATATTTCAGGGCATGGAATTGATTGGAAGGTTAAAAAGTGTAAAAGAATTGACTCAACTTTTCTGATAATGTTTAAATTAGGAAGAAAAAATCTAATAAATATTCAAAAGGAGGAAATATGTAAATTTTAACTTATCACTGAGTAAAATGATTCTCCATTGTAGTATTGTGAACCATGTCTGTAAAACTAGTTCAGCCGCGTACATTTCTTTGATGCAGCGCATTTACAGCAAACTTTTGTATGGTCCGTTCATTATGACGCTGTTGACGCATGATTTTGGTTCCGAGACATTAAGCGTTACTTGCCTTATCTTCGTAATGTTAAAAAAAATCGTCAGCCGTATCTGTTAAGTAATCCACAGAGCTCAATTCAACTACCTGATAATTCTGCCCCCATTATTTAAACTTCGCTGAGCGCGGATACTGCATACACTTGCCAGTGAAAGACTGCTAATTGAAACATATTTACTTGGCACTTACATGCGTTAACCGTACTCCCTGACTCGTTGAGCAGTGAAACCGTTTTAAAGGCAGCACTTACTGCGACATGGGACCTCATTTTACATGTTTTAAGTCTTATCTGAAGGAACGGTCTCCATGCCACAAAGTGGGATTCGAACCGCGACGTAAGGATCAACGCCATACTCCCTGACTAGCTGTTACCAATAAGTCACCTGATTCACTCATTTGTAAATATGCAAGTAAATGTTTTAAAAGTGTATATGTAAAAAGGCGAAAAAAATATTTTGTAAAAGTAATTTGTGCATGAAAATGGGGAATAACCTCTTTATATAACGTGCTATCAGTAACAAACTTTTAAACTACAGGGAAGAACATTAGCGACATATGACAAGTTTAAGATGATCCAGGAAGACTTAAGGTCTTTAACAATCCAATATTTCCTTACTGAAATGGAGACTATTTTATAGTTGCTGCATAGTGCCTGAGATGATCACCACAGCGATTGCGTTTTATAACTTGGTGGATGTAGATGCTTAGCCAATCAGCCACTAGGCTTGTGAATATGGTGAGAAATAGCTCAAATTATCATTCAAACCAAGTAAACTAACTTTGATTTTATTTATCCATGTCTATTAGCATAAGAGTAAAAAAAAATTATTGCAAGTTTGCCATGTAAACAAAATTTAAAGGTTTATATTCTTAACACGCTTAAATTCCTTATTCTAATAATTTAAAACAATGAATTCTGACAGGTAATCTAAACGTGCTAACTGCACAGGCATGCATAATTATTTTAGATCAAACATGCTGCAATAAACCATCCATTCTATAGGAATCCCTATGCTCACAAGGACAAGAACTGTATGAAAAAAAACCCCAAAAGGTCAGATTTCTTAATTATTTTCAAATCAATAAAATCACATCTTTTTCAGTATCAGTCAGGCATTGAGCTTGAGCTCTAACCTTTTTTTTTAGCTCACCTGAACCATTTTAAGGCCTAAGTGAGTTTTTTGATCAGTGTCTGATGTTGTCTGTCATCTA
>NW_026931492.1:0-47367 GCF_032062105.1 Saccostrea cuccullata
TTTGCCGAACGAAGGTCATTTTGCGCGCACGTGCTTGCAAGAGCGCGCACGTGCAACACGTGAAATGACCAATATAATGGATATTGCTGTAACTTTTCTCTTTTTTGATGAATTTTTTTGAAACTCATAATGTAAGGATACATTGGTAGTATAGACAAGATGGCATGGTCAAAATAGCAAGATCTCACGCGCATGCACGTGCGATTCGCTCTGATTGGCTGAAACTAAAGTCTCAATATCTTTCTTGTTTCTTGTCATAATCTTTTGAAATTTTGAACATAGTCCTACATTATAAAGGTCTACAGCATGATATATAAAAATTTTCATGAAAGCATGTGCATGCGTGCGTGCTGCAATCTGATTGGCTGAAACTTTAAATGGCTATATCTCCTTTGTTTTTTGACAAAATGCTTTGAAATTTTAAGCATAGTCATGCAATTCGATATCCTAAAATATGATATAGAAAAAAATTCATGAAATCAGGCGCATGCTCGTGTGCTGCAATCTGATTGGCTGAAACTTTATATGGCTATATATCCTTTGTTTTTTGACGAAATGTTTGGAATTTTAAAATATAGTCATTCATTTTGATATCCTTCAATACGATAAAGATAAAAATTTATGAAATCACGCGCATGCATGTGTGCTGCAATCTGATTGGCTGAAACTTCAAATGGCTATAACTCCCTTGTTTTTCAACCAAACAGGATGGAATTTAGAACATAGATAAATATAAGGGACGCCTAAAAGAAGGTGTAGTCATTATGCACGTGCTTGCACGTGAGTGCACGCGAAATGAGTAAAATTAAAAATACACTCGAATGAGTATATTTTTTATTACTTTTGGATTAAATGCTTTGATATTAAGTACATTAAAACTTTAGATAGTGTAGACAAGATAATATGGTCGTTACGCGCATGAACACGCGTGCAATGCCTATTTTTAAATATATTTTGTATTTTTCTGGGAAGACCTTGATTAAGTCTAAATTCCATAAGATTTTTAAGTTTGGAAAGTGCACTGTGTGAGTTTGTGCAATTGTGGTGGTGAGTGGGTGAAAATTGTTTTGTATGTGTTTGTATATATGGATATGGAAAAAGCTTCAAAATAAAGCATTTAAAAAAAAAGTTTTGGAAAGTATGGCAATCATATACCAGTACTCAGAAATGCTAAATAAAAGGCTTTGTAGAAGAAAAAAAAATAATTAAAACTACCAATCAAATAAGTATTAAATGTAAATCTTTTAAGATGAAGGTTTTGCTTTGTCAGATTCTTTGCTTATAGGGACACTTACCTTTAATAATGTCATGACAGGTGAGGCATATGGCTGGTCTTCATGCTGGATCAGTTCTTAATTAAAACCATCCAGTATTGTCCTAAGATTGCCAGATGTACAGACAAAAACCTGTAATTTAGCAAGCTTTTGTAACATGTCATTTGAATTATTATATAGGCCATAGTTGTATATGCAACTGATAATAATGTAGGACTAAGGTACCTGACAAATAATGTTATAAATCTTACAAATATCCATTTATTTGATACAAATCTTAACTTTCTTTATTAAATTTTATCAATGATTTTACAAGAAAATCAATAAAAATTGTCCTTTTTATACACAAAAAATATTTTCATTTAAATTTTTTTATTTAAAAATATTTGTTGCATTTCATATTTAGGGTACCCTTCCAAGGCCAACAATAAAAAAATGATTTGTTTGATGTACTTTGACCGACCTGTTAAAATGGCCCCAACCCATTAGCAATCATATTTTGGGGGCTCTTAAAAATTTTGGACCCCCCCCCCTTAATTTCCATAGATGTTTTAAAGATAAGGTATCATAATTTTTTAGGATGCTTTTTAATTTATAAATACAAAGTCTTTCTCACTAAATGAAAACATTAACAGATTTCTGAGTCTGTGGTTTTAAATATGAAAATTCGTAGGAAAGAACTATATGTGGTATTAACCAACATTTGCCCCCCAAAATCAAACTTTGATGGAGAAATATTTAATTTAGTCCTTAAACAGGGGAGTATATGCTGACTTCAAAGCGCTGAATAATTTCATAAGTAATGACGTCATAACGAAATGACGTCACAAATATGACGTAAATTTCAGTTTTTTATGAATTTTGCAGAAAAATGTACATATTTCGTCGATATTTTAAATAAAAGTCACCGAGCGCATGTGTGTTCAGGATAAATATTTTGATATAATGTGTAGAATGATAATATCAATGAAATATGTCACTATTGTTCCTGAACACACATGCGCTCTATAAATTTTAAAGCTTAAATTGTTGAAATTTTGTCCATTTTGTCCTCTTTCTGAAAAAGAATATAAAATCGGACTAGTTTGTGACGTCATAAAAACAGAAATTGTGAATACACTGCTCTGGAACTATAATATTTTCTGTTAACTTATATTTCTCGTACAATTTATTGAATTCAGCACATTTCAGGAAGTTTTCAAAATTTGACTTTTGTGGGGGCAAACATATGCAATATACCGCATATAGTTCTTTGATCAGAATATCTTGAAAAGTGATACAGTTGAATTGCTTACATCAGTATGTATCAGCATATGAAGTTTGACACTAATTTCAGAGATGTGAGGTCAAGGTCAAATGAAAGGTCAAAGTTATGTTGATGCAGTTGAATTGCTTACATCAGAATGTATCACTATATGAAGTTTGACACTAATTTAGGAAAATTGAGGTCAAGGTCAAAAGAAAGACCAAGGTCAAAAATGTTTGTTTCAGATGAAAAGCTCTCATCAGTATGTATCAACATGGTAAGTTTGATACAGTAAAACTCGTTTAGTAAGAACACTGATATTGTGAATTCACGGATATAGTTATCTTGGATTCCCAGCTATAAAAATTCAATGAATTTCTTATAGGATTATATAATAATGAATTACGGATATAGCAAAGTAATTTCATAGGTCCCAGCAACTTCGTTATAACCGAGTTTTGCTGCAACACCATCTTGAATGGTATGTTTAAAACTGAGCTAAACACTAATTTAAGAAAAATGAGGTCAAGGTCAAAGGAAAGGTCAAGGACAAAAAATGTTGATGCAGTTGCATAGCTGTTATCAATATCTATCAGCAAAGTTTGATGAAATATCCTGTATAGTTTCTTTGAAACTGGGCTTTGAACTGAGCTAAATGCAAAGTGTGACGGAAAGACAGAGAGACAGAAGACAGACATGACAAACACTATATGCCCAGGCCATATTCATGGTGGGGCATAAAAAAACTACTGGTACCTACCGACTTACCTAGCAACCTTGAAAAAAGTGGGTAGGAGTACATCAAACAAATATATTTTTTAAGATGGCCAATGTTGACTAGTATATTAATCATTTTGATATGCTATGTCTTACAAAAAAAGACATATTTTTATACAAATTTCATACCTGTATTTGATTTGCATTGTTTTGGATGCTGATAATTCAAGGTCAGTATAGTCTTAGGTGCTGCTGACTTTGGATCTCTTAGGAGCTGCATCTTTCATCTGTGTAACTTGTTCTCTTGGACCTCTGCTATGAAATAAGTTTTAGTGTAAACAGTTGTGTAATATCAGTGAATAAATTGAACGGACAGATTGATTGATTGTATATTGTTTATCGTCCCTCTCAAGAATTTTTCACTCATATGGAAACACCAGTGGAGAGCTGCAAATTTTGTCCTATACTCGGCACTCAGGGCCATTGACTAATTGAGCAGGGAGGGATCTTTTTTTGTGCCAACACCTGACTTACTGCGACAAGGGGCCACGGTTATACTGTATCATCCCAAGGACAGGTCTCCACATCCCACAGTGGGATTAAAACTCACGATGTAAGGATCAACTACTTACTTCGTGACTTTAGAGCAGACACTCTAACCATGGTGCCATGCAGGCAAATTTGAACAGACAGAAAAATTAACCAAAATCCATAAACCATGTTCTATAAACAGGGAACATACTCTCTAAAGTCATCGTCGGAAACCCACGGGTAATCTCGTCTTTACTTATCTCGCCGAAAAATCGTTGCATGTAATTAAATATGCATGTTTCATTTGATTGGCCGCATCACAGAGTCGCAATGCCAAACAATGAATCAAAGCTCACTTTATTTACATGTGTATGCATGTTCGGCATTGCCAAAAACATGAAAAACTCATCCCGTAGTTAACACAGCTAATAAATCCACTCACAGGTGCATTTTGCAATTAGAAAGAGGTACTCCTACATCTGATGGATATTAATGTCATTGACCTGTACGAATTGACTTTCACTGTTTTAAATCAATCTTCGCACGTTTTTAACGAGCGTCAAAATATTAATCATAAATAGCAAAGTAATAAATGTATTTTTCAAAATTGAAGAGTTCCAACTTTCTGACTGGTTGACAAAAACAACAAATTAGCATATTTTACGGCGATATTTCAGCGAGTTTGCCCACGGGTGATAAGTAAAGATGAGATCACCCATGGGTTTCCGACGATATCTAAAGTGAGAAATATGGTCATCTGAATTTTATTTTATGAGGAGAGATGGCAAAAAATATGAACATTCTTATCCTTGTGAAATAGATCTAAATTGCTACAAACATTTTAATGCTCAAAAAAATAATCCACAGATACAAGACAGGTTAAAATTTACTGAAAAAAAAAGTATATTAAAAAAAAATTTACCAAACATTTGTGTCAAAAGTGATGCACTGACGTTGGTACCCATCCATGACAAAACTCCTCCTCTATAATCAGCTGATAATAACATCTCGGATTCAAGAGAAATCTGTTAAAAATTAAGGCAAAAGATAATTTCGAAACTATTTCATTCGGTTAAGAAAAAAACACTTCATCACTGGCGGATTTAAGGGGGGGCGTGGGGGGCACACGCCCCCCCCCTAAAATTTTCAAAGTATGATGTGACTAATATTTATAATGCTACATTTTGGTACAAAACTAACCAAATAACTGTTATTCTGCCTGGTTATATTCTTAAAATACACAAAAATTCTTAAAATATACAAAAATCCAGGAGCTTCCGGGGGCTGCGCCCCCTGGGCCCCCACCATTCAAAGTATGATATGACTAGTATTAAACACGCCGTACTTTGGTACATCACTAACCAATACTACTATTACTAAATTATAAGTAATTATATCGTTTTATTATATAGTGGCATGTGTAACAATACAATGAGAATGAGAAACATTCAATACATTTATTATTCAAACATCCGGACCTATATGCTATATACTTTTAACATAATTGAAAAATATGAACTATATTATTGTGCCTGGTTTTACTCTAAAATACACGAAAACCCAGGAGCTTCCGGGGGCTTCGCCCCCTGAGCCCCCACCTATATGCTATATACTTTTAACAAAAATAAATTGAAAAATATGCACTGGTTAATATGTGCCTGGTTTTACTCTAAAATACACGAAAAAACCAGGAGCTTCCGGGGGCTTCGCCCCCTGGGTCCCCACCTATATATGCTATATACTTTTAACAAAAATAATGGAAAAATATGCACTATATTATTGTGCCTGGTTTTACTCTAAAATACACCAAAACCCAGGAGCTTCCGGGGGCTTCGCCCCCTGGGCCCCTACCAGGGCTTCGCCCTGGACCCACTGGGGGCTTTAAGGCGGCCCCCAGACCCCTTGCCTCAACAAAGTTATCCACGCCCCCCCCTAACCACAAATCCTGTATCCGCCCCTGTTCATTTTCCCTCAAAATAAACAAGAAATGGATGACACTCTCTGATTTGTTTACCTTAATTCCATCGAAATATTCCTGGTGGACGCTCGCACCCAAGTTTTTATGACATGAATTTCATCCATCGTAAGTCGGAAAACCCTTCAGCTTTGTAAAACTATTTAATTTCCCCCCGAAAACGTTGTGTAAACCAGAAACATGCTGATGCTGACACCATGATCATGACCATGTGAGGGCAAAATCTCGAGAGTCACGTGACGAGACTTACAGACTCTGGACCGAATTTTCTCAGCTTTTGAAATAATGAATAAAAAGCTTACTTCCGGGAAAGGGAGAAGTCATTTCAAATGCAATTTAAATAAAAATAAAGAAGAGAGATATCTCTTTGCAATAAAGAGATATCTCTTTTTGCTTGAGAGATATCTCTTTTAGACCCTTTTGAAAGATATCTTTTTCAATTTGAAAGATATCTCTTAAGATAAACTTAGAGAGATATCTCTTTTACTTTAAGAGATATCTCTTTAACTTAGAAAGATATCTCTCTAAGTGGAAGAGATATCTCTCAAGGCGAAAGAGATATCTCTCTAGGCGAAAGAGATATCTCTCTAGTTGAAAGAGATGTCTCTTTAACAATCAGAGATATCTCTTTAACGTTCAGAGATATCTCTTATCACGAAAAGGATATCTCTTAAGGAGAAAGAGATTTCTCTCAAAGTATAAGAGATATCTCTCTAACTTTGAGAGATATCTCATTCTTTTAGAGATATCTCTTAAGAATAAGAGATATCTCTTAAAGTTGAGAGATATCTCTATTTTTTAAGAGATATCTCTCTAAAATGAGAGATATCTCTGTAATTTTCAGATAAAATTTATTTTCCGAATAAATAGTAAAAGGGCTTGCCATAAAACTATATTTTATACCAAATGTGGTTATTCCGATAATCCAACGACTAAAAAGTGTTACGTTAAGAGCTGTTTTAGTAAAAAAAAAATCACTTCTTTTTTGAAATTGTTATCGCAATTATTTTAGCTTCACTTTAATCTACAGTCCTTCTTACATCTAGAGATAAATTTATCAAAACTAATTGATTTCTGGGGAAATCTCGGATTTCTAATCTTTAAATTAATACTTCTTAGCTCCTCGGGTCTTAGTGCTCAGTGTTATGTTGTCAGAAAAAGAAATCCTATCTTTTATTTACACTTTAGGGACATTATCAATATTTTACAGCAAATGCATGATTTTAAGTAACTTTTCAGTTTGTACATAAAACATATAGAAAGATAATGTCTCCATATTTTTAGCATTTAATTATTTGCACTTGAGCGACCCGAGGGCGTCAATAAGATATAACATACATATATAGGATCTCCCACGATTTGTTGTTGGACATGATTTTTATCCAACGAATTGTATAGGGGTTTTTTTTATCCATGAGCCTTGGCGAGGGAATAAAAACACACAACAAGTTGGATAAAAGTCATATCCAACTACAAATCATGGGAGATTCTTTGTATCCCTTATTTAATAATTCACAGCCAATGTTTAACATTGTTTTTATATAGGACGCCACTTTATTTTACTTCATTACGCTAACGCAAAATTCATTGTGACGTCACAACTGCACTTAACTGTGAGATATCAAAAAATATCCACAGAGTCATCTCCACGTGATAAAGGGGTAAACATGGGATATAGATGTGTAGAGATTAAGATGTAAACACTTGTTTTTTTCCTGACATAAACAATGTTTCATTATCGATTTCACCCTCTTGCAGTCTCTATTATTAGCTTTATTAAACATATGATAAAACATATACGTCAGTAATTGTACAAGAATGGTTTCTCCCTATATTAATGTGCCTTTTCCACAGCTAATGAATTAAAGATAAAATATAATGAACGTTGATTATTTTTTGAAATCTAGAAAACAATATGAGTCGATAAGGGAAAAGTATGGACCACTGGAGCACTGACTGTCCAGTCAAACCCCTGAGAAACTATCTTTTTCTTAGCCTTAGGTATGAGACGCCAAATTAGACTTATTCAAAATATTTTAACCTTCAGTTTTGTGTTGCTTCTACTCTAATTTCAAAAGTTAAGTTTGGTTTTCTATATAAGAAGGTTAGCAGAAATTATTTCTTAAAGACAATACATTAAAGTTGCCAGAGATATAACCTTAATCATAGATGATGAAATTCGAGTAACGGAAAGCAACTTTTCTACATTTTAACATAATAAAGATCATATATGTATGTGACGCCAAATTTATTCAAATATTTGAACCTTCAATTTATTGTTCGTATCCTCAAATCAATTGTACCTTTCTCTAATGAATTTAAAAAGGTTTAGTTCAATTATACCTATCTTTAATTCATTTGAAGAAAGGTACAAAAGGTGTAAAGATAGTTATAGATGCCATGAATTAATGATAGAAACCATTGATTTAAAGATAGGAGCAAGTGAATTGAACATTGTATTTAATTATTAAGACATAAACGAATTGAACTTTGGTATAATTGAATTGTATCTGTCAATCCTTTGTGGATATGTTTCAATTGTACCTACTACATGTTATATCTTCAAACGAATTTTACCAATCTTCAAATCAAATGTACCTATTTTCAAATGAATTAAAGATAGGTATAATCTTATTGAATTTATCTTTAATTGAATTAAAAATAGGTCAATACAATCAGAGATAGGTGCAATTTATTTGAACCAAGGTTTAATTATTCATTTAGAACGAATCTTTAATTCGTTTAGACATATCTTTAATTCAATTGTCTCTATCTTCCATTCATTTGGAAATAGGTACATAGATAGGTAAATTATTTGCTTCAAATATTTGAATTTTATGTTCGTTCAATACGTATGGTGCGTGGAGGAACCATTCTATTCTCGTCCTATATCGTAATGCAGAACTTACGTAGATACATGTACTATTATTCTGTGTTCTACCTAATCACGGAATGCAAAGAATACTATGCCGTAAATTCTTAAATATACGCAAGATATAAACGCGTTTTTTTTTTTTTGTAAAGTGCAAAACTAGTGAATTTTTGTTTGCTTATATGGTGTTAACATCCATGTAAAATCTCTTGAACAAATAACCGATTGCTGATTATTGTTCTTGCGATGTAATCTCTATTATAAAGTGTTTTGGATAAAATTAGGAATCTACATTTTAAAAACAATATGCTATATGAATGCTTGCTGTAAATTAGAGTATATGATAATATTTATACTTAAGCTCATAATTCTCTTTGGTATCGTATAGCAAATAGTTTCACAACTAGTTTTTCTCTATGTTAATAAACCTTAATTTCCTATATAATGAAACTTCGTCTCTGTAAATGAACAAACATCAAAATTCTCATCATCTTTAAGCCACTGACTTCCTCTTACGAATGAAGAATGGCATGCAAACATTGATATTGCCCAACAGTTGATGATGAAAAAAGCGCCACAAAGCAAATGCAATAAAATTTTCTTCTTTCTCAAGGCAAACACTCCGTTAAATTCTGAATCTTCTGCAGATGAAATCGATAAGGTATCCCCGTCATTTCTTATAAAGTATTCTAATGATGCTCTACTGCTGGGACGGAGCATTGTCGAGTATTGTTATATTAAGAATTCTAATAATTGTAAATAATAAAGTTGGGAATTATGTCGCTATCTGTACAGAATTTTTTAATAGTATTAAACCACTACTTCGAACAATATCTGCCTTTAATGTATAGTCGATCTACAAGCATACTTTACTATAATACACTGTAAGCAATTGATGAATGTCTTACGGGGAAAAATTATACATACATGTCGGTTAAAATATTTTTTATCAAAGAGGATTAATTGATTTTCATATTTCGTTCTAAAGCAACTTGTGGGTCCGTGACCAGACATACTGATATCTCATTCCAGCGCTTCTGGAAAGAAGGAGACAAAGATGCGATGCTAATTAAGATTTGGAATGGTTTTTAAGGATTTGTGAATCTGTATTGGTGAAGTTTTCCAACAGCACTGATAAGATCTTAATAATTATCGAAAATAGAAAAAAAAAGAAGCAGCAGGAAATTACCAGCGTACAGAGAGAAGACAGCTGAGAAAATCCGGGATTACAAAAGCCTGTGGTGCATACTTTAAAATCAAATTAAAAATGAAAACTTTTCATTTCACTGATAGCTTAGCATAGTCAAAAGAAGCATCTAGACTTTTTAAAGAAAATAAATACAATATACCTTACATGTGAAATTTGGAGACAACTTACCGTAATCAAGCCAAAAAGGCCATTTTAAGAATGCTCATCGGAAAAAGAGCAAACACCGACCTGTAAAAATTCAGATCAGAGATGGGATCAGGTGACATGGGGAGTAGGTATCATCTGTAGACATGTAAAACCTGCTCCTCGGCATGATAGAGAAATACGGTTGATAATGCCGGGCGTTAATTTTAGCCTCACAATTAGCATTAAATTTGTTTGAAGATAGGTATGAATTTTATACTGTTAGTAAAAATTGACTACATACATTTTTCCTCTTGACGAATTTGTTAAATGATTCTATCCATAAATCCCTTTTTATTGAAGATGACATTGCTACCTGTAGTGTAAAGAAACATGAGCTGCATTTTTGAAAATTTTATTTTGTTGTTAAAATATGTTATTATAATATATTTGTTTATAACTTTAACCTTTATGATCAATTAGACTAAAATTACACAGAAGAAAGACTTTTATATGCAATCCAATATACAGTTTTATGTAAGAAATCGTTATTGTACAGGACAACAATAATGTAATTTTGATTCAATCGAAGCTTACAAATAGTTCTCTCATCGATACGAACAAAAGAAGTTTATTCAAGTTATTTTTTCTGTCATTGAAATAGTTATTTACAATTTTGCAACAAAAAATTCCAACATCAAAGTTGCAGTTCAGATTGCTTTTATCAGGCATAACTTGCCTTCCAATCCCAGGTACATTTCATTGCACTTACTCTTATTAAGGTCTTACGTCTCCAACGGAAGACCTTATTGTTTTCGTTCGGTTTCTTTTTCCCTATTATTATTCTTTTTTTTTCTTACCGATTTTTGTGCACGCGAGTTCTCAGAAACGGCTTAGTCGATTTTCACGAAATTTTCAGATCTGATAGATATTGGTCTGAACCTTATTGGAAATATTTTATAAGTACGTCGTCACTTCCGGTCGTGAGATATGGACGATTTACTGATTTTAAGAGGGTCAGCTTGTCCGGGCAATCACTAAAAAACGAATGAAGATATTGACTTGAGATTTTCAGTGAAGGTAGAGGAAGGATTGCTAAATTGCTTTTTTGAGTCTATATCTTTCCAGCGCAAAAGGCGTTGAAGCTCGCTTGAGCTCGTTATAATTATTTTTTTTTCTGACCTTCAAATTTTGTGCACGTGATTTCTCAAAGACTACTGGATAGATTTTTATGAAATATGCAGGAACAATGTGTTGCTATCTGAAGATATTATATCCTGGAGATTTTTTGACAATGTTTTTCTGGTGCCAAGTTACGGACAATTTTCTGATTTTAAATTGATATTTTGTTCGCGGATCATCTAAAGAACGGTAAAAGATATCACTGTGAAACTTTCAGGGATTATAGATCGTGATAAGTACTATCCAGGACGCGATCTTTTGTACGTCGTCTCTACTTCCTGTCGTGACGGCATGCAAAGAAAAAAAGTCAAATTTTTAAACTTTTCTGTTTTTCAATATTTTCATATTATATAAGTATGGTTGATAGAAACATTTCTCATTAGGCTGAATATATAATTTGTTTGTAAATTGGTGAATTTGAACTCGAGATATTAACATTCAAAAGTCTGAAGCGGGACCTTAATGGCGGCGATCTCTGTCATTTCCGACATTTCGCAATAGGGGTTTACAGAGGCAGCTGAGCGTTTGCTTGAACGAAAGTAACATAAGGAGCAATGAAATATGTAGGGATACTTGGATTGTCACGTCGTAGGTTCGTTGCAATTCGGTGTCAAACTACATTTATTATCCAAGGTCTACTTACAAGTCTTCTTTAATTGGTTATGGTTGTTTCTCAAAGTAGAAATAGAAAAGAATTAATGTGCAAATGAAGTACAATATCTATAACTTTTGTTTAGCATCACGGTAACACATAGCTTAAATCATAGTTATAATTAATAGTTTTTCAAGAATGTAGTAAGTAAAAAACGTGACCACTGTTTTCCCATGAACACTTGTGTCATATTAAATCAATTGAAAGGACAACTGTTACAATAAGAAAATATTTTATTTTTAAAAATAACAATTTTTCAAAGACCGTTTAATTGACCTATATAAACATTTTATTTTCTCAATGCAAGTTATTGAACATAATGGAATCTTATTCCTTGACCCTCGTCGGGTTTTTTTTTCGGTGAAACATACCACCTTTTTCATGAAAGTGTAAGTAATCGGAATAGTCAACTTTCGTGATTGAAAATTGAAAAATTAACCATTCATAGCTATTTCACTGCTTTAGTGTTATTTGCCTATATACGATATGTTACATGCATGTGTTAAATATACTTTCCACAACTCAAAATTTAGGCAATAGGAACGCTCTTTTGTTATTTGATTGAATCTTTCTCGCCTATTCAAATGAACATTCCAAGAGAAATTCGCTAAGATTTACTCGTTGCGTTTGGCGCGAAATTATGAATAGTGACCCTTCTTTCATAATTCCAAGACGGATTAACTGTTGCAGAATTATATGTTCATACAAGTGAAGTAAGAGTAGTTGTTCAAATAGCGTAATCGATACGCGTATTGGATTTTCACGCTAGTGACCCGTTTCAATTACCAGTGTATCCAAAATATGTTTTATCCATTTTCAGCTCGATTTTATGGGTTATTTTTCCAAATCGGACGGAAGACCTACTCGTTGCTCGCAACGAGATCGTTTCTAGTATTTTCATTGTATTCTTAAAGTTTCTTTTTTTTTAATATAAATCATCATTATAAATCAGAATCCTGCCAAAAAGCGAAACTTTATGTTTATCATAAAAGTTCTTTAACCATTTGGTAAACTGAATTCTTAAAAAAAATATAATAATAGTTCAAGGACAGTTGAAGTGATCTTCAACAGGGCCTGTATATAATTTTGTTTTTGTGCCATTGTGGTTTTGTGAAATATGATAAAAACAAAAAGATGTATGGTTAAGTAATATCTGGGTGATTTACGTAATTGTTTGTATTCAGCTTATCAGTTACTGCCTTCTGAGATGATTCCCCCTTTCGTCACGAGATATATCAACACCTACAATATCACACTCGTACGATAAGTCATCATTTGTATGTGAGATGTTTAGGAATAATATGGTAAAAGTTCAACAACCCTGACAATAAAATATGGTATGTCACAAATTGACAAGGAGACATATTGCGTAAAAATCCCATTGCTTTAAGTTCATCTACCATACACAAGAAACATCATTTATGAGATAATTATTTTGATAAAACTCCAGTACTTTATATATAAAACACGAACAAAATACGCACCAAAATTATTTATTTGAGACAAACATTTAAACGATATATTAACACTTACTGACACATCCGGTTCGTTTTGTATTTGGATATTTTACTTAAAACTAGCACTCTAAAAAAGTTTTACTTAGTAATTTATATTTACTTAAATTTGTGTAAGTAATAACACATTACTTGGTTTTTACTTACAGTTTACCACTAATTACTAGCTATTACTAATTATTTTTAAATTGCTATATTTAATTGTTTTACTTAAAACAATAAATTATTTACTGCATCAAGGAGGATTCAGAGCAGCTGCAGAACAAATTACTTAAATCTGGTAGTCTAATCACTATATATATTCTATAATAAAAAAAAGAATAAAAAATTTTATTTTGATTCCTATATATAACTAATATTATTTTGCCCCCGTAAACGAAGTTTCGGGGGGTATATAGTTTTTGTCTTGTCCATCTGTCTGTCTGTTTCTCTGTTTGTCCGCAAAAATTTTAACCTTGCCCATAATTTTTGATTTAGCGGAGCTATGACTTGCATATTTCACATGTCCATTCCTTTTGACAAGACCTATCTTTGAGTATCGCCAAATTTGACCTTGACCTTGGAGTTTGACCCACTTCTACAAATCCAAACTTTTTCTTTAGCCATATCTTTTTAACAGTAAATACCAGGACATTAATACTTCACATATATACTCTTTGTTGAAAGACCTTTCATTAGATACCAACAACCATGACCATTTGATCTTGACCTTGGAGATTTCAATCCTTGTGAAAAAACTTTAACCTTGGCCATTCCTTTTGAATGATAAGGGATAGGGCTTTCATACTTACATATATGTAATTCTTGTGAGAAGACCATTCATTAGATACCAAGAACATTGACCCTTTGACATTGACCTTCGAGTTTGACCCACTTTTAAAAAGAAAACCTTGACTCTAACTTTACAAAGGTTGGGGTTAGTGCATTCATACTTTACATATTTCATCCGTGTGACAAGACCTTTCTTTAGGTACCATCAAATCTGACCCTTTGTCCTTGACCTTTGATCTACATTTCAAAGTTGGTAAACTTGACCAGCAGGACCTTTCATTAGATACCAATAACATTGACCATTTGTCATATGGGGGGCATTAGTGTTTCACAGACACATTTCGTTTAAATTGTATTCAATTGATTTACTTAAAACAAAAATTTATTAACTGAATCAAGGAGAATTCAGAACAGTTTCAATACAAATAATTACTTAAAAATGGTAGTTTAATTACTATCAGGATTAAATTCTTAAATTGTCATATTAATTGTCGGTGAGGAGGAGTTATCTTTCTTCTAAATATTCCTTCATGTAAAAAAAAAGTTATACTTATCAAAATGTGTTATTAAGTACTTGAAACTTTAAACCATTTTTAAAATGGTCCTTAAAAATATACAAATTATTCAATTTAGAAGGCTTTTGATGTTGGAATTAAATGTTTTATTGCTGAATATAATGAAATGATGTCGATTTTAGTAAATATGATAAGTATTTCAATTACATGTACTTAGTATTCTCCAAAGCAATACTAATCTAGATTTTGATTAATTTCAAAATTACAGTTACTTAGTAAATTACTAAGTAAATGAAATTCTGAAATAAAATAATTCTTAAAACCTAGAAATAGAAAGCATATTATCTCTAAATTAAGTAATAATGATTTACTATAAATGAGTAGTTCATTTACTAAGTAATATAATTCCTATTAAGTATTGATACTTAGTACATGTAAATCATTTTATAAGTAAATTAATTCATCCTTATTACTAATTATGTTTACAATTACTAACAATGATAGTCATTTACTTGCTATTCTGACTAAATGAATTACTTATAATTACTAGTTTTTCTTAATCTAATATCTTATTTTAAAAGCAACAAGTAAAACTTTTTTTAGAGTGAGGGCATTCGTAACTTCTCGGCCATTTTCCGAAAGAGAAATATAAGTTGTAACTACTCGGCCATTTTCCGAAAGAGAAGTAATTATTTGTTATTTATCGTTCACGGAAATGGCCGAGTAGTTAGGATTGAAAACTAGAGATGATTTTAGTGATAAAGTGGTGGAAAAGGAAACTCATTTTGTTATTGTATATTTCAAAAAATTAATCTGTATAAGCTACAAACATATTCATAATTAATAAAAGGCTAATTTGAATAAGGCAAAAGCACAAAAATTCTGCATTCTATTCACAGGTAAAGAAAATAAGGTTTATTTTCAAATAAAGCGATTTATGTTAAAAATTTCATGTATGTATTTTTATGGATGTCAATGTGTTTATCTTTTTGTAATTTTACAAAACCTTTAATTTGTAAACCCGGTTCTTCCAGTGACCCAGTTTTACCGCGTCCATAAATTTTGTCAAGGCCTTAGCTGTTTTCAGCCAATCAGATTGCCGCACAAGGCTTCCTATTTATCAGGTCTGGACGATTTCTAAATATGGAAGTCAAGAAGGATAACCGAAAGTTGCTATAAATGTACATCAAGTACACGTAATTATTTTTCTGTCCAATCAGACAACAGCATTTTTACACACCCCAAAACATATTTTAGAAGAACAAAAAGATAACACTTGCTTTTGTTTTTTCCCTCAAAAAGATTTTTTTTAACAAAAAATCTGTAGAAGTAAGATGAAAACTTTTGAAGAATAAGGTATTCCTCACATATTTACCGTGAACAACCTTGACATTCTTATCTCGGTAAAGAAAAAAAATAATGCCCGATAGAATGTAATCGTTTACATCTAGGTATAAGATCGCGCCGGCAAGTTTTTATCAAGTAACATTTACCAGAATATATTATATGTTGGTTAATATAATTTTGCTTAGCCGTCTGATTTTCATCGATAATGCTTAAATTCCATGTCTATAGATCAACTCACACAAGTGTTTATTGTATGGACTATACACATATAGTTTTAAATTATCACGGGTTTCATGAGCTCCGAATACTTGGCTATGCAGACTTTAAATGGGCATAAGGAAAGGCGTATAACGTGGAGAAAAGAGAATCCTGTAATTATACATGATCGAATGCGTTTTATCCCAGTATCTTACCTCGCATATCAGACTGTTTTGTAATAAACACTCAAAAAAAAAATAAAGAGTGATATCTTTTCAATAAGATTTTTATGTCAGGCTCTAAAAACTGAAAATTTACCGTATTTATATCAAATTTTTAACGTGAGTTAAACTTTTGGGATTGCTACCTCCTAGATACATATTTTTTATCCCACTTAAAACGTATTCTAAGCTTTCAAGTCGTGTTTGTTCACGGTAGAATTGTCATAAATATTATATTATTCCCAAATGCGCATGAAGTTTACAAAAAGTTTGTTCTAAAAAAATCTTTAGCAAAAAAAACTTAAAAACCACGTGTTTTATTTATTTTCTCATGGGTTTGTCTAAATGCTGTTATCCGATTGGTCAGAAGGATTAGTGCCTTGTTTATTCTGTGTATTAATAGCAATTCACAGTTATCGTTCTTAACTTCCTTATTTAGAAATCGTCCAGACCTGTTTATATACTTCTTGTTTACTCGGAGTGCTGCCGCGTAATTTTTGTGAACAAAAGAGCAACCACCACCTCCACTCCATCCACCACATTTGTTTAATTAACCACATAATTTTATTTGTGTGTCCTGCGGCGCTTTTTATGCACCACTTTTGTTTCCAATAAAGTTTGTTGTTGTATTTTACCGCATTATCACATATGCATGTTGTAACAATATTGTGGCTGGGAGACCACTGTTTTGTAATCATTTATTGAATTGCATTTCTGGTCAAGCTTTCCATGATTCTTTTATGTCTCCCAGCCAAATTCTTTGGTAATTGTTTTTATAAATGGATTTCATTTGTCGTCATTTAAATAAATGACAAGATTTATACACTTAACATGTCTTCTGTTATGTATTTTGGAAACAAACAGAGCTGCTATGTTGCCTTGGTCTGCCAGTAAAGTTTTAACATATTAAACAAATTTACACTATGGTGCTAAATGGAACAGCCTTATTGCAGCATGATGACCTAATTCGTTTCTCTATAGAGAAACGATCATCATATTTTTGCTACTACACAGCCGAATAGAAATAAAGTCCTTGTTGTCGTGAATGATGCAGAATAACCTCCGAGGTCGAGAAAGATAAAACCACATACAACATTTCGAGACCGAGGAGGTCTTTCACGAAAACGCGGACTTTATTTCTTAAATATACCATATTCACCAGTATTTGGGATTTATATATATATATATCTCAGCTTGGTTCGATATGCGAGAGCACGTTTCACGAATTACTGAAAAATACTTATTTAAAATAAGTTGATGAAACAATAATATCAACTTAACATTTGGTAAATTTTGAGGTGGTTACAATAACGTTGTCAGCAAATCCATCCCATCATTAAGTCAAATGCTGACTATAACTATTTTCATTCTAGTTAATTGAACAGATTTACCGTTCATCCCAATCCATAACAACAAGCATACTGTGGATATGACCGGTCGACAGGTCCTCCCTGGAACTGATCCCAACTCTGGTGTTTATAGAGTGAGGTCCATTCTTGCTCTGCTACCGATTTTGCATTGTTTAAATCGGCTTTGAGTTTGATCAGCTATTTTAATCAGCTGTTCGTTAAATCCATACCGTAAATCTGGAAATTTTTACGTCGATTTTATTTTGCAAATTCGGGTCAAAATGCTGTTGATTAATTTTTACGTTTCAAAATTTTGCGAATGACCACTGCTTTGTATACATTTTCTTATTGGTGATTTTTTTAAAGAAAAATATTTTTGAGAATGCAATGAACTCGCATTTGCTAAAAATTTATCTACAGCAAAAGTTTTCAGATTTACGGTATTTCACTACGTGAGTCACTTGATTTAAACTGATGTAAACAAAGCTTTCCCTCATCAGACGAAAGTGGTTCTCTTTACCTAATGGTGGTTCATTTGAGGTTTCAAACTATTGCTTAACATTTCCAAGAGTGCTTTCTGCTATAGTTAACTGGAGAAAAAAAATACAAATACCAAGATTAATACGAAAATCTTTATACTTTTTTCATGTAATTTTGTTAAGTTAGAAGTGTAAACCTCCTTTGGTAAGGTGACATAAACTTAAATAGCGTCACTATTTATTTGATTCTGGATAGTTGTTGAGACCTTTCTCTTAAAAGAAAATTGTGTAAATTCAGCTAGCACTTTTCTACATATACATGTAGTTACGTTTTAAATTATATAAAAACATATAATTCTTATTTTTACGATGTATGATGATATAATTTGTTATGAATGGGTGTGTAAAATTAAGATGTCAAGTATTTTAATGCTAATAAAATGCTTCCTGAAAATATATGAGATTGTATTCTTTCCAAAGGGATCGAGTATTTTAGGGTCTACAATTGATTAACATCATTTCTTGGATATGTTTTAGCACATTTAAGAGCAGCAATGATAGGGGATTGATTTACATTTATTGGACTTTGTTAGTATGCTTTCTTTATAAAGCTTTGAATTATGGGAACTGAATCGATGAAAGAGAGATAAGTGAGATTTTTGTCGATTTAGAAAGCCATGATTCGTAGTGATTAGAATTATAGTTGTGATGTAGATTTTTTTCCTAACATTTTCAGGTAACCCTGATTATTTTATCAACTGTAAAAACGAATTTCGTTGGGGTGGGGGGGGGGGGGGTGGGGGGGGGGTTACCAACCTAAAACTGGTCCAGTTTCTCTAGAGTGGGTCCCAAGGTCCCTTTTTCTTTGTTTAGTATATACGTTTGATAACAATTATGGTGGCATACTTATGCCATCCACAAATTTTTTTGTCAACATAACATATCAAGACAAATCAAGATAATTATCTTGTCAAGTCATGATAACTTAATGCTTTGTCAAAAAACACCAACTTTATATCTTTTCCAGTCAAGATAAGCTATCAAATTTGATGCGATAGCTATCTTGACATGATGAGATAACTTATCTTGCATCATGAATAGGGTGGCATATTTATGCCATCCTATGGTGGCATTTTTATGACATCCACATAATTTTTTGTCAACATAACATGTCATGTCAAGTCAAGATAAGTATCTCGTCAAGTGATGGAAACTTTAAGGTTTGTCGTCAAACACCGGCTTTTATCTTGTCCAGTCAAGATAAGCTATCATATTTTTGCGATGGCTATCTCGACAAAAAGAGATAATATGTCTTGTATCGTGACTAAAATTATCTCATGTCATGATAGCTATCGCAACAAATTTGATATCTTACCTTGACTGGACACGATATAAAGTCGATGTTTTTCGACAATCTTGAAAGTTATCAAGATTTGACGAGATTGTTATCTTGACTTGGCATTATATGCCATGTTAACAAAAAGTTATGTGGATGGCAGAAATATGGCACCATAATTATAAGTGGATTTTCATTTACTACAAATGAACATGAGAAAAAAATCTTAATTCATTAAGGAGGATATCTTCAGATCGATATGCCAGTTTTAAATACTTTTATTACCTAATCAAATGGACTTTGTTGTTTTAAAGAGATTTAATATTTTCATCTAGGATGTGCAAATATGTTTTCAGTTTTTCTTTTCCTTTCAAAACGATCTATTGACTGCCAGTAAATTGACCACAATATTGACCGGTGTAACCACGAAGTGCCCCCGTAGAATACTGATCAGGGGTCGTTTTTCTACGTAATAATTTGATCCCCTGGTTATTGACCACGACGTAGAAAAATGCCCCACTTTTTTGTATAAATTATGACCTTGGGGTCGTTTTACTCCGTGTGCATTGTAGAAAAAATGACCCCATATAATAATGACCCATTGTCATTTTTTGATGCAAAAACGCTCCTTCTGGTATAGGAATATTCTTGTTAGGCGAGTAATATCAAATAGCCTTTTGATATGATGTGTTCATTTATGAAAGCTTTTAAGCTTGAATAACGAAATTAAAGCTATATCAAACCTTACACTGATAATACAAACTGTTTTATCCCCGTTAAAGGAAAACAATATCTATTAAAACGTTCTTAGGCTATTGGGGCAAAGATACGTGCATTCATAGATTAATTTTGTTTTGTAACGTGTTACCTTATTAAGGGTGCGTTTTCAGGAGATACAGGGTCAAATATATATAAACTTTTCCTCTGGCTCTATCTGAGCCTATGATTAATATGGAGAATCAATATTATATACAAAAATGATTTTTGTTATTTATAGGGGATTCTTGTCCCTGGGCTTTTTTTTTTTATTGAAACAGCAGGGTACAATTAGAGGTTAATTCTTTGTAACCGGGTTCTATGACTGGGCTCCTTGCACCTGGTTCCGTGACCAAGTTCCTATTGAATTGAGCACTCGGTGCCTCACCCTTACTCAGGATTACTACACCTTGTGCTTCAGTTCAATTCCTTGACCGGTGCTCTGTACCCTAGCCTTACTTATCCTTCTTTTAACCTCTAAATACGTCTAATTTTTATGACTACCTTTAATCTTCCGTTCAGCTTCTCGCTTCTTCCATGGGTTTCCGAGACCCATGCCTCTGCAGCCGTTTATATAGCCAAGGGCTATACCATTCAATCAGGGGTGAACAGGCCCCCGGACTGTTCCATTAGTCCAGATCACACAAGCGTTTGAATGGTATAGGCCCATTGCCTTATTCATTACACATTACAGGTTCTTACTTTTTGTACAGTACGTTTCCACATTTGTAATTTTAATGTTTAAAAAGTTTATTTTCTAGCTGGTGTCAGAAAAAGAAAGTTTAAAAAGTTTCCATAACTGTAAATCTTTTTGATTTTTACCCTGGATAAATAATTTGCAAAAATCAAAATAAAGTTTTATTTTTCAAAACTTGAATGTTTTTTATCCCTAATTTTGAAACTGGCACGAAAAAGGGCGTTTGTTTAGAAAATTAGATCTAATAAAAATATTTGGTTTCTATGAATTAAGTTTCAAACTTCATAAAAATAGGTATAATTTAATTTGTAAAAATAAGTACTAAATTAAATTGCCTCTGACCTATGATACCAGGGAAACAAAAAGTGGTTAGCTCAAAACCTTTGAAATGTCTTTTGTCGTTTGCTAGTGTCAACAAAACCTTAATACAACGGGGGTTGTAGCATAAAAAATGATTAAATTAAAAAATTAAAAAAAAAAAAAAAAGAAGTGCTCGTCTTACCAAAAATTGGCACATGCATCGTTTCCCCCTTTCTACATGAGATAATTTTAGTTTTTTTACCAATAAAAAAACAAACAAATATTGGATTATGAAAAAATTGTTAGTTTACATATTATATTTATGCCCCCGTACACGACGTTTCGGGGATATATAGTTTTTTACTCCTCCGACCGTCTGTCTTATTGTCTGTTTGTCCGCAGAAAACTGTAACTGCCTAAAACTTTTGACTTGGTGGGACTATGACTTTCATATTTCATGTTCACATGAGTATTTTTTGTGACAAGACCTTCCTTTGGGTACAAACCAATTTTGACCTTTGACCATGACACATTTTACACAAAAATTCTAAAACTTTACTTTGGCCTCAACTTATGAACGATATGTAGGACTTAAAATATCGTAGTAATGAGATGATGGACATTGAATTCATTTGTATTTGCAAAGTTGTTTCTATGAAAATCTCAGATGAAAATGGATGTTACAGCAACCATTTATCACGTGTCTGTGGGCTAAAAATTATGGAAAAGGGAAATTTTATTTAATGAATTTATAAATATCAGTGAAGGTTGAACTATTATTCACTCAGATGTAAAATTTTGGCCGTTTTGGGTTTTTTTAAAATATCATTATAAGACCGTTCTCGATGTGTATGGTATTTCCCGTATATGCAGGAAAAGATACATGTATAGTACTTAATATAAGGTAGTTAAAATTATGTATTTTAAAGCAAATGCATACAGATATATTAGAGTTTAAATGAAAGAGCTAAGGGAATTCAATTTATATCAGTTAAATCACATTGTTTTTCTTTCTTCTATGCTATGTGTTTAGATTTGTAAAAAAAAATCGAAAATGAATTTAAATTGTCAAAAATGATAATTTCCGGGGCCTCCCTACAAGTTTATGGTTATCAGAAACATGAAGGATATCGAGATAATAAACAGTATTCAATTTCAAAGTCCATAAAACAATACAATATAGGAGCAGAGCAAACACGGACTTCCAAAACATCAGAGGTGGGATCAGGTGCCATGGAGGTGAGGGTCTCCTGCTGACCGGTCACACCCACCGTGTGCTCCTTGTCATGATAACGGGAAAATTTGTCGTCAATTCAGTGTATAAATAATGGACTCGTACAATTATTAAAAAAAAAACGCCAGTCAGCAATTGACTCAATCATAAATTATATTTGCTGTCAAGGTCATTGTATCGAAAATAGAACTTACAAAATGATGACTTTAATTAAACGAGACTGCTGATGTTCATGTTTCATCAATTTGTCTGTCAATAATTTAACTTGTATAAGAAATTGTTCATACGTAGAGCATGCTCTTGCGTATCGAATCAACTGCGAAACTCCGTATACAGGTGAGGAAGGTATATTGCTGCATAAGTAAGGGAAGTTGACGTAAGAAAAGCTAAAGTAATCACGTTTGCCATAGAGCTTGGTTGTGAGAATACCATCAAGTAAAACTCCAAGTATGAAACAGATGTGTCAGACTCTGTTGTATCTTTTATCTCTGGCTCACCAGGATATATCGTGCAATTTTCGGAACAAAACCTTTGAATGATAAAAAAACACCCAAAAATATAATCATAAATTTAAATATATGTTCCTCAATAAATTAAAATTCATTGGGATTCTGCAAGCCAAAAAAATCCAAACTAGATACTTTGATTATGATGGCACTATTAAGTTATGCAATCAAATATATGTTGGGAAGGAGTAAAAAACATTTCCCATCCTTACATTTGAAAGTATATAAAAAATATATCAGGAGAAACAGAAACAAATATTTGTTTTATTAAAAAGTAGGGTGTTTAATTTCTTTGGGGTCATTTTTCAACGTGTGTGGAGTCGTAGAATTACTGGTCTGGAATGTTTTTCTACGGTCGAAAAATGACCCTACTTGTCGTAGAATATATTGGTCATTTTCTACGTAGAAAAAATGGGTCATTTTTCTACGTAGAAAAAAATGGGTCATTTTTCTACGTAGAAAAATGACCCCCGGTCAATATTCTACGGATGTCACTTTTCGTCGTTACACCGGCAACGTATTTCGAAAAAAAACGATCCCATTTCGAATTTATGTGTAATATTGCACATACGTCAATATACAATGTAAACAATCTTTATGTTCTAATTCACCTTTTCAAACGAACATAAAATATTTATAAACTTAACTCAAAACACAAAGATTAGGAACAGCTCGCCTGCGCGAGTGCAACAGACATTTTATTCATTATTTTGTACATTAGAAAAACTTCTTTTTCTTCATTCAACATTCTACAATATAAAAAATACTTGATTAACATTGATATTTCGACAAAACATGGGTAAGTGGGTGGGGGTCTGTTGCACGATAGGCAGCGAGTTCTCGAATAACTATCAATACCTTAAAGGCCGAGGTTTTCAACCGTACGGTTTTCCTCAGGTAAGTTTGGTTTGGGGTGGAGCTTAATCGAAGCGGCTGAGAAGCCCCGGGGGAACGACACTGGCTTGTGTATACTACCTATATACACACAGGATGTTACCTGAGTGTATTACTGTATGAGTTTTCCCACGACTTTGTAAAACGAGGCCGTTTTTTTATGTTTAGTTCATGAATTGAAATGCGAAATAAAGCATTTTTGCAAACAGAATCCTTTTCAATTTCTTTCTTTTAAAATAATTGATATTTTTAATAATTCTACATTTTTTATACACAGTGTGTTTCTTAATAAAGTGTTATAACGAAAAAAAATTTAGCACCAAAATCTGTCGTTGTAATCTGGCGACAAAAATGGAAGTAATTCAAATTAAACGTCTACGCAAAACGGAAGAAGAAAAGTGAATCATGAAACAGTCTCTCGGTAAATAACAATCAATGAAACTTGGAAACGATGTTTTGAGAATAAAATGTTGAAGTAGAAATATTATTGTCTAAATAAATATCTTTTTAAGATAAACCCTACTTGATTTTTCCTTAACACATGGTCTGTAAAAATGGCCAAGGCTTAATTCCGACCGGGGTTGATTCCCCGACAGCTATGAAACGGAAATGGAATCATCTGCATCGTTTTTTTTTTTCAGGATTCATCATTAACTTCAAGCATTCAATACAAAGCAAGATGTTATATTCCGAGTAATTTCTCTTCTAAAACTTATTATTATACCGTAACTTCGTCACCATGTCTCGAAGAAAAACGACACGTACAGGTGTGTCTTATAAATATAAATTCGCTTGACTCATGAACAATTTTGTCATACTTGTTTTAAAAAATAATTTTATTTAATTCCATGACACTAGCTTCAAACGCAGGTCTGTTTATTTTGTTAATTAATGGAGGAATAAATGTACGTTAACTCATGTTTTGACACGAAAATTAAAATTATCGATTGTAATCGTGATATGAAATCCTCCCTTTTCAAATTAAATTTTCCATATACGAGGGTTGTCCCGTAAAATCGTGGACAAAGCGTTTTTCTCGAAAAGTAATGGGCGCACTACGCTGAAAATTTCAGTAAATGTTTATTTATAACATTTAAGTGCATGATAATTTTTTTGATAAAAAGTAGGCAAAAATAAACTTTTTATTATGCTTGAATGTGCACGGGGTATTGTCCTACGGCGCACGGACAAAAAACCAAGGTTTTATTAAAGAATACACAAGTTTGAATTCAAAATAAAAGTTTTAAATACATAAGATTTGGATTAAAATTATCCTAATTCAATTTCACAATCAATTTTGTAGTCTTTGTAAAAATTTCAAGGCATTTGGTTAATTTTTGGCAGTTTCTCAAGCATTCAAAATGGGAAAGTGGCAAACACAACACACGAAAAATGGCGACGTTTTATGACGTTACGGCGCAACGAAGAGCAGATCCGTTTTAATTCGATGTTGTAATGACACCTTTAGAGACTTGAAATGACCATAGAAGAAAAAAGATTATAAAAATATCACCATATCTTAAGTATTCAAATGAAATAGAAGTTTTCTTAGCGAAGTCTTTTTTGATCGAGTCCCTGGGGAGTACAAAACATGCGGACAAACTCCTAATGAAATAGCAAAAGACGCTGTCACAGTAAACCGCCGATATGAGATTTTCTATTAGTTGAATGATGGTGAGAATATTGTCCGTAACTTACTGATAAATCTTCAGAAGATCGCATAAGGGTGCCAATTGGTTCTTCGACTGTTTATGGAGACTAAAGAATGTGTATCAATGAAATTCCTAAATTTAAATCGGACTCATCCAACTTCATTTTCAGCAAAGATGAAACGTGGCGCTGTTTTAGACACTTTGACGTTATAATCCATGCGCCGTAAGGTGATACAGTACATGGCATAAAATCACATAATTTGTTTATTTATGCTTATATTTATCTGAAATTTGCTGTGTATATTACTAAAATATGTACTAAATAATAGTGAAAATTTCAGGACGCAGTGATGTTTATTTTTTACACTAGACAACTTGTCCACGATTTTACGGGACAACCCTCGTATATTAAATAGCCATGATTTTTCTTGGTATTTTTAAAATTATTTGATAGATTGATTATATTTATGGCATATTCTTATGAATAAAAAAAAAGAACGATTTGACTGCCTCTTTATCACGTTGGCATGTGCGGTAGGCATCAAAAGCCGATGGTCGGTACGATCTCCAGACAAGGTACACAAGATATACACAACAGCAGCAAACTAAATGTCAATCAAATCAAAGTTTCCAATCCCAGGCTTGATTTAAGATGATTGACAGTGGTTCTAAGATCAGGTAAATTTTAAGGAGGTGCTTATTTCCACGTACCCAGGTAACCTTCGATACGCCTGAGTAACTTATTTTACAACCAATCAGAGATTGGATACACAATAAACATCAACACTCGAACACGTGTTATGCCTAGGTCACATTTAAGCCGATGGTCGGACGACTAAATTTTTCTGGTCTTGTTGGCTGAAAGAACATGATCGGCCGACACAGTATCGGGCGACACGGAGCAGTCACATTATTTCCTAGGGACACCGATGACTTAAATAAATAACACAAAAAAATCTTATTTCTTTAGAAACCAGCAATAATTTTTCAAAGATCTATATTCAAATAGGGGACGTGAGTAATGTTTGCAAGGCACAGTGGCAGATGCTTATAAAATTGTTACTCAATGTTGAAAATGTGTGCAAAATTTTGTATGGAATTGCATAAAAACGACAAATGGTGCATATCTAAGCAGCAAAGAATACTTAAGATTTCTTTATATCTTACGGATTAAATATTTATGTTATTTCCGTTCAAAAAATTTTTATCAATCCATTCATCAAAATTATGTTTGTGTTATGCATCCTTAATAGGTTGAATATTCACAAGTCGGCCAATCGTCACCCGAACATCGAGCTCTGAGCTACAGTTTGATTTTTACCGGCGGCCGAAATTTTAAACACCCTTATTGTCCAACGACGGACGACCGACTTGATAAACTGACCGCCGATGGTTGGACGATGATCGAGGGTTTGTCGACGGATAACTTTAATTGAAGAAATCGGCCACCGACGCATAAAAATTATAACTTGGACCGACGGACACAAATATGGTCGGCCGACAAAAAAAGAGGTCAAAATCGGGCAAGACAACGGCCGATGAATTGCCGACTGTCACCCGAAGAATCCCATTTTTGCTTCAAAACCCGTCGGCCGTTGGTCGTTTTTGGAAATGTGACTGGGGTTTAAAACCCCAGTCACATTTCCAAAATCGACCAACGGCCGATGGTTCTTGAGGCAAAAATAAGATTTTCCGGGGCGTCAGTCGACTGTTCAATGGCCGTTGTCTTGCCCGATTTTGAGCTTTTTTCGTCGGCCGACCGAGTTTGTGACTGTCGGGTCATGAAATATTTTTTTCTGCGTCGGTGGCCGATTCTTCCACTTGAAGCGGTCGTTAAGTAGTCTGACGACCAACCTTCAATCATCGTCCGACCATCGGAGGACAGATTTTTAAGTCGGTCGTCGATTGGTCAACATTTAGGAATAGGGTTTTCGTAAATGTTGGCCGACAGTGAAAATCAAACTTATCGAACGATGAACGGGCGACTGTTGGCCGACTTAAAATTATTTAATTTTTGAAAATTATTGTTGTTCTTGAAAATTGATGTGAGTGCTCCGCATCGCCCTGTGCTACTGTCAACCGATCATGTTTTTCCATCGACGATACAAGAAAAATTTGGTCGCCAGACTATCGGTTTAAGATGGCTACAGATTTGTCAAACTTGAGAAATAAATTCCTTTATTGATGTTTTACAACATTAGCTTGGTCAAATAAGGTGTTTCGGGGCATAATTTTTAGTAGCTGCAATAATGTAGCCCTCTCCGATTTTTTTTTTGGGGGGGGAGAGGGCTACAACTCCTTAGGATCTCTATAATGGCGCAGATGCGGCAGTGGATCACTCCCGCACGGATTTCGGCTCAAATTATCAGTTAACGGCTATTTTATAATCATCTCTTACCTGGAATCCAAATATGTAATTATGCAAAACATAAATCGATCCAAAAATATTCACAACGATCCATATATCGGTTATTTTTCGTGTGTGTCAACAGCTTAACTTGAATTTATCCGCCATGTTTACTGACCTTGATGGATTGTATTTTGGGACAGCCAATGAGAATTTAGGTTCTATAGGAGCGGATCTACTAGGAATTCCCTTATTTTAAGCATACGTATCGCTGTTTGCGCAAAAATAACAATTGAAATGGTGTTATTTATCGATGTTTTTGTAATATGTTATAGCACAATCGTTTATAAACATCGACATTTGCTTTATTTGGTTGTTCCAAATTTCAAGCGAAAGTCTCACTACGTCACGCGTGAACTGTCAGGGCTGCTGCTGGGAAAGACACAGATTTATTTTACATGGTTTTCGAGTTTAACAGGCTATGTTTTTGACAGTGAATAAAAATTCCGTCTTATAAGAAGTAAGTTTAATGTAAAAAAAAATTATTTTGCCTCCAATCACCCGTATCAAAAAAATATATTTGCACCATTACGGAGATGCGATGGAATTGTAGCCCTCTCCAGAAAATATCAGATAAAAAAAAAATCGGAGAGGGATACATTATTGCAGCTAAATTTTTAGGTAAACAAGATGAAAAACTGTATTTTAAACTGTCATTTTCAATGAAAAATTAAGAAAACTAGTCATGAATACGGGAGTTTTTTCTCATATTCGACAAAGAAATGTATCCAGATTGCCTACAGTCTCGCAAAAGAAGGTAATTAGTATGCTCATTGCCTCTTCTTTAAATCTTTATCAACTTTAATATAGGTATCCGGTTTACTTTTCATATGATTTCAAATTGAATGTCATGAAAATACCCTATTTTCTACATAATTCTGCTGAAGCCGTAAAGTATGGGAAAAAGAAAGATGAAATTGATTATGACGTCATGGATCTAGCACCAAAAAAGATGCCTCAAGTTATTTACTAGATCTTGACCTTAACGAGGTCCGATCTACTTGATCTGTGCATATGTTTCAACGTCGACTCATGCTTGTCACAGTACTTAGCCTTGACTGCCGTCACAATTGAATTCATTGTATTTACATTTGCAAATGTTTTCCTTTATATAACACTACTGAAAACAAGCGTATTTATAACTGTATAAATACAAGTACGGGGTTAAGAGGTCATAGATGTGCGTATAGATAAACGTTCGACGTAATTTGTCAGTCGACGCACGTTCAGTGAATTACATACATGCCGTTGGGTTTGAAAAATAATGCATTTCATACGTTAAAAGTCAAAATTAGGCAAATCTAAAGTATGAATAAGTCACAAATGTAAATATAAGTAATAAGGTACCATTTTTTTAAAAAAAAAATTTTGGGATGTAAAACGGGTTGGCACATGATTAAATCTTCCATACAGCCCTTCGGGCTTTATGGGATTTGATTACGTGACCAACCCGTTTTACATCCCAATAAAACTAAAAAAAAAAGATACCTTATTTCTTAAATATAAAAACGTCACAATTAAAATGACGTCAAATTGCGCTAAAATGTTTCGATGATCTTTCATACCTGGAAGCTCTATAGACTGCGCATGTTGAAAGCTGGTATTTCTATTATATTAATTATTATTGTTTACATGATTTTTTTTATTATTTTTTTTTATTAATAAACATCTTTGGAACATTTACTTTGAAGAATGAATTTCTACAGATTTATTAATATTATCTTGTTTTACTTCAATTTGTGAGTAAAAAAACTCCCACTGAAACCAAAAGTAAACGATTTTAGTCTTTCTCCTCGAGCATGTTGAAGTGTTTAAACACGCTTTTTATCGAGGACTTAATATGAATGGATTAGCTTGATTTTTGAAAAATAAGTCCATGAATCGTTTATAAATGCAACCCCCGAAATATTTTTTTTTTTCTTTATAATACATGATATTAGTTAAATTCGTAATTTTGTCGCCTCCCTCCCGAAAATAGTTTTTTTTGTGTTTGGACAATAGGCACATTTTCCTTTTTTTTTTTTGCTTCTCAGATGTTTGTGTACGTTTGAATTTTTTTTCTCTTGTCTATCACTTAGCCCTCTCCCTTTTGTTTCCGACGCCAATGATTGTACAATACCGTAGCTTAAATTCTTTAATAATGCTACAGTCTGTAGTTACATAAGAAATATATTACTTGTATATAGAAAATTTAAGGACGTATGGAATATGTATAGAATTGAGGGTTACTTACACAGTTTAGTCGCAAGCATGATAACTTTTCTACATTTTAACGAAGTGTTTCTACAGTTGGTGAAAAACGTACATACATAGGTAATTTATTCCATAAATGAACACGGGAAAGAATTTTTAAACTGATATATTGGTTTCAGATTGTTAAACTTAAACATTAGAAAAAATGAATTCAATTGCGTCTCTTAATTAAATATCCAGTTGTCATACCGTGATGGATTGTTTGGAACAATAATATACATTTAAGAAAATTAATCAGCTCGTGTGACGTCATAGGATTTTCCGTCCTTAAAAAACGTAAACATGACATGATTTTTTCATGTTTGCATTTTGGTAATGATTTCTTTGCAATATTAAGGTAAGCATCACCATTTCATATTTTTCTAGTAAATAAATTACATGAATGACTTGAACGAATGAAAATCTTTTTTAAATACTGAATAAAAAACGTGTTTGTGATTTTTTTTCTTAAGTTGTCTTAACTGCGCAATTTTTCCTATCCAGATGCAGTGTGATTGGGGAAAAACTTTTTCAATTTTCAAGCCTATTTACACTTAAAATTTTTAGATATTTTTTTAAAAGATACACGACTGAAGTCCACTTAATTATATCTTAACTAAATATTTAAAAGTCTCATAATGGACAGAAAAATGTGTCTGTAAGGATTGGGATATTCTGCATTGACACTGTAGGGCATGGAATATATATGTCAATCAATATCTCAAAAATAAGGTAAGATAAGAAACGAATCGGTTATTAAATATCTGCTGAAAGATATGTGTGACATCTGCACTTATAATTTAATTAATTTTCTAAATAAACTCCGAAACGACTAGTTCATAGTTCAGAGTTCATACATACTTACTTCACTAATATTGTTTTTGGTACGAGCTGATGTCCGTCAACTATATTTAGATTTCACTCTCAAAGCACAGAAGTTGGCGTACCTATCAATTTTACCGAAATATTCAGTTAATACAAAAATACGTCATACCTATATTGACAATTATTATATGTATTTTATACGTATTTTTTATTTACTGATAATTTCGGTAAAAAATGATAGACCTGTACGCGAACCCCACTGCTCAAAGTAATCCATAAATTATTTGATCAAATGCTGACTGACGTTTTTCCTAATAATTGTTAGGCCATTATTCAAAAAATGAATTGTCAAAGAATTTTATCGTTGTTTCCCGATCATGACAGGGAGCACACGGCGGGGGATGCTCACTCCTCCGTGACACCTGATCCCACCTCTAATGTTTAAGAAGTCCGCGTTTACTCTGCTCCTGATTTGTACTGTTTGAATGGACTTTTGAGCTCAAATATTGTTCTTTATCTCCATATATTTCATTGATAAACCAACATTATCAAAAAATTCCATCAAAACTTGATTTAAGTGATGTAGAAGAAATAAGTTGTGATTACTGGTGAAACAACAAAATGTGCAAATCCTTTTCGTTTTTATCCTGTCGATTGCAGATTGCATAGAACCCGATTAAAAAAGAAAGACGAGTTGATATAATAATCAGAGCTATACATATTTTTACCATTTATATAATCATAAACCTTGGATTTTGATCCAATTGAAAAAAAAAGTTTAAAAATTTATCTAAAAAAAGTTCTTTGCAAAAATAAACTATTTAACATAATTCGTACTGTGGGATAAAGATTTGTCAACAAGGCTTGACTGCCATTGCTAAGGAATTCATCATATTCTGAAAAAAGACCAAATTATATTTAGAGAAACTCCCATGCCGGGGCAAACTGTAATCCTCGTTAAATGAGTAACACGTTACCGATTCAATATCACACATTGTTGTGGTCATAACATTGTACACATGCTCATATAAAAATGGTGCTGATGTTAGACATATCGGAGAAACCAAAGATGCACCTTTACAGAAGAATTTAAAGAAAGGTTAATTTATCACCATTATATAGACAATTTGATTAGTCCTCTTTTTTCAGTCTGGAAAAGCAGACCTTTAAAAAATTAAATGACAAGAGAGAGCTTGAAATGGGAATCAAAATTAAAATATTATTAAAGATATTTTAATACACTTTTTAACGCACTCGTCCAACCCCAAATTTGTATCTACGATAAAGAACCCATCTCGTTCTCTAAATAAAGGAGTCGTCTTTCTAATCCAGGACTGAGGTAGGTAAGTTGAAATAACATTTATTTCGAAATCAACATTCGCATAAAAGAAAAATTTAAAGCATATTTTTTGTACAGATTCAACATTGAACCGAAGCCGAAGGACTGTACTTCAAATTCTTTTGTCAGTCAATATGAATCCAAATTTAAAGGATGGAAAAGGCAACAGTCCGTTATGTCTTTCTCTTAGAACAAATGCAGAGGACTTCCGAAAGTTACTAGTAGCAGGATATGATCCGTTTTCTAAAGAGGAAAATATAATAGAGAAATGTGTCATGTCGGGTAATATATCTTTTATATCTTTTATATTATCTGTTGATTGAAATCATAATCTTTAGTTTCCAATTTTCATTTGAAATTATCAGTACAAAACTAAGTGAAAAATTATTCTTTAGATGATCTTTCCTTTCTTAACGTGCTGCTTCAGGAGAAAGGAACAACATTTATATGCAACAGTCTCTTTTCCAAATTTTGGGAGCGACAAAATGATGCTACATTTTTAAGAAACAGATCTCACATCGCAGCTGTGACATTACAGATGTTAAGTTCACCCCAGGAGCTTAACGTAAACGTAATAAATCGCTTAAGGACAACACCTCTTCTCTACTTTTGTGAACAAAATGAAGAAGTGGTTGTAGAGAGGCTGTTAGAGAGGGGAGCAGATGTTAACATCAGAAACAACCATGGACGGACAGCTCTGCATACAGTACTTCACTCTGAGGGTATTGTTAAATTTCAATTTTCTTAATATCTAATACATTCCAATTTTGTTTAAATACAGCAAATTTGATTATAGATTTTAGATTTTCAGGGTTATTCATAATTATTTTTGGTTAGCATCCTTATAAAAATGTAAACTTATTGCATGGTTATTATGAGCAGGTGAGCCTACCAAAAGATGAAATTCAAAGTCCCTGGGTCGGGGATTTGTTGAGTGTACTGTGAAATTTTTTTTTTAATTTGAAAAATTTCTTTGCCCCTTGGTATTAAGCAAACATACTAAATATATGGTTATTTTCCTATTGATGTGCAATTTTCCTCAGGTGACTATTGCTATCTGTTTTCGTCCGTCGTCATGCGACGTGCGTGTGCATTTTTAACTTCTTCTATGAAACCACTAAACCATATATGGGTGAAGAAGAGAAGAATTTGTGATTTCTTGACCCTGTGCCCCTGGGACCTGAGGGTTTGGGCTTAAACCATCAAAATTAAAAATCTAAACATCTTTTTCTCTGCTCCTAAACATGAAGCACCAAACTGGTGGTATGATTATAATAAGTATTGTGTCCTCTACCAAATTGTGAAATTCATGACCCACGGTCAATGATGCTTGGACAGGCCTCAATTGATTATAAATAGATTTAATGAAAACGCCTTGTTTCTTTTAAAATCTTCTCCTCTTCTCCTTGGCATTAAGGAAAAACCTAGAACATAGTTATGATGAGGAATGGTACCTATTCCAAAATTTGAATAATTTCATGACCACATGATCACGGGTTGTGGTTTTGGGGCTCTAATGAATAATAGTAAAAATACATACATAATTACCTCTGCTCCAAAGCGTTAAGTTGGTGAAATAAATACATTGTTTTATGCCCCTGTAAACAAAGTTTCGGGGCATGTTTTTGTCGTGTCCGTCCGTCCGTTCGTCTGTCTGTCTCTCTCTCTCTGTCTGTTTGTCTGCAAAAACTTTAACCCTTCTCATAAGTTTTCATTTAGTGGAGCTAAGACTTTTATATTTCACACGTGTATTCTTTGTGACAATACCTTTCTTAGGGTATCACCAAATTTGACCTTTTGACCTTGGTGTTTGACCCACTTTTACACAAAAATTCCGAACTTTTAATTTGGCCATATCTTTTTAACAGTAAATTTCAGGACATTTATACTTCAGATATGTATTATTTGTGGAAAGCCGTTTCATTAGATAGCAACATACTTGACCATTTGACCTTAACATTGGAGATTTCTGTACTTATGAAAAAACTGTAACCTTGATTAAAACTCTTAAACGAATATACTTCACGTATATAATCCTTGTGAGTAGACCTTTCATTGGATACCAATAACTTTGGCCCCTTGACCTTGACCTTAGAGTTTGACCTACTTTTAAAAGGCAAACCTTGACCATAACATTTAAAGGGTCAGGGCTAGTTCTTTCATACTTTACTATTTAATTCTTGTGACAATACCTTTTATTAAAAGCAAGACCCATTGACCTTGAAGTTTGACCTACTTTTTAAAATTTTAAACCTTGCCCATGATTTCTGAATTGTAAGAACTAGGGCTTTCAAGACCTTTTGACCTTGACCTTGGGGATTGTATTTCTTATCACAAAACTTTAACCTTGGGCATAACTTATAACCTTTGAACGCTAAGGGCTGGTGATCTCATATTTCACATAGATAATCCTTGTGACAAGACCTTTCATTTCATAGTAAGACCTTTGACCTTTTGAACTTGAACTTAGAGTTTGACCTACTTTTTAAAATTTTTGACCTTGGCAATAAATTATGAAAGGTTAGGGCTAGGACTTCCATACTTCACATATATGTATTTTTTTGTGGCAAGACCTTTCATTGGACACCAATTACCTTTATCTTTTGACCATGACCTTTGAGATTTTCATACTATGAAAAAACTTAAACCTACTTTTATATTTCAGAATTGTATTTCCAATGAGTTTACATTTAACTGTTTAAGGATAGTTCAATCTTCGCTAAGTTGCCATACGGGGGCATCAGTGTTTCACAAACACATCTTGTTTTTATTGTAATTTTTTGAGATAGCAAACAGTATTCAAGATCAAAAATCCATAAAATAATACAAAATAGGAGTAGAGCAAACACGGGCCTCCAAAACAGGGTGAGATAAGTTGCCATGGAGGAGTGAGCGTCCCCTGCCAACTGATCACACCCACTGCGTGCTCCTTGTCATGATCGGGAAATACTAGTATAGGAAAACCCGTCGTCAATTCAGTGTATAAACAATGGACTAACAATTTAGTATAGAAGTGTCGGTCAGCATTTGACTCAGTGATAAATTGTATTTGCTGACAAGGCCATTATATCGACTATATTACAAAAGGATGAATTTAAACAAGACTGCTGATATTCTTGTTTCATCAACTTGTTTGTCACTAATTTACCTCGTTTTAAAAATTGTTCATACATAGAGCATTCGAATTAAATGATATATATAAACTCTGTATGCAGGTCATGATGATATTGCTGCATAAGCAAGAGAAGTTGATGGCAGAAAAGTTAGGGATAATAACCTATGATTGGGTCGTTTTAGGCCGACTTGTTTATAGGGATTTGTTTTACTGTTTTGGAGTTGTCCATTATCCGGTCAGTACAAAGAGATCACAACCAGTCACCAGGAGAGGCTTTCTCCTACTAGGCACCTGCTCTTCCTTTAAAATGTTCGGGGTCCGTATTTTATGCCATGATAACAAATTTTTGGTGTCGTAGTTTTGGATTTAGATCAATTGCTGTACGTAATCTTAATCTTTTTTTTATTTTATGAATTTCATAAAGTGAGAGTTAACTTTTATAAATAAATAATAATCAAAATTTACCAGAAGGAAAAGTCTTTCATGACAAATGCACAAGAATGAATAAGATTAAATAAAAATATAATTTTAATTTTTTGAGAAATGTTTTTGGCATAAAAATATTAAAAAGTATATGGAATCTTCTTAATATTGAAAATTTAAGCCTTAAAAACCATAGAAATAAGAGAGCAAATTCCATTTATGCATAAAATAAGATCAATGATTGTAAAATACCAGAAAGGGCAGTTTTGTCATATCATTCCATATAAACAATAAGTAATGGATATGTACATATAGAAAAGTATGAGGCATATATCATACTTAAAACATTGCCATTTAAATGTCCAAAAGTTACCTGGAGGAGTCCGATAATTACACATGGGATTCAAGAATCCATTGTTTTCTACCCGTCTGATAAGTAGATAAAAGAAACGAGACAGTAAAAACAGTGAATGAACTCTTTTTTTCATTTCTTTCATTCAATGGTAGTCGTTTAGCTAAACAGGACATTAATTGGTTCAGTGGTGAAGGATTTTTTTTTATTTTGGAACATTTTTTTTTTAATTTATTATGTGCATAAATTTACATTGACGCAGACATAATTTGAGTGATATTATAATTGCCATCACCATGGAAAGTAAAAAATGCGGATTTTCATCTTGAAGTTTATATAATTAAAGTTCCCAGGTTTTAAAAATGCCTTTATCGGGGAACAAGCCTTATAAAATTAGGAAATTTGCAAATTCCTTCTCAGAAATGAATTTAAATTCAGTAATCAAAGTGCTGTATCAAAAAAAAAACCTTTGAAAAGTGGAAAGTATTAATTTTGAGGGAGGTTCAAATTAACTCCATTTTTTTCATGGATTTGCTATTTTGTAGCAACTAAATTTCCTTGCGTTTGTTTTCCCTGAATTTTTTTTTCAAACATTTTTATTGGTTTTTGGACATATTTAGCATTTTTTCACTGTTCTTTTTGCTTTTTAAATACCGTCCGATTTTGTTATCATTGCCGTCCGATAATATATTATCGGACTGGTAATTATTATTATCGGACGGCTACAGATAAATTTTATGACTACAAGAACAATGGCATGGCATCACAACAATGTTTTAAATGATTATAACACAAATTAGCAGTTTTGTCATATCATTCCTTAAATCAACAATAATTTGTGAAAGTAGGTTCATAATAAATATACTCAATACAAAAAGGTCTCTAAAGAATCTAATTTTTCATTATGATTATTTTTCTTTGTAGATAAAAATGTTAGATATCATATTCTTTCGCTATTAATGAAGAGGAATCCCAATTTGAACATTAGAGATGCATCTGGGATGACAGTTTTTCAAAGAGCAAAGGAGGTGTACAAAGGACATCTTTGCAATAGGCGCGCCGATTTCAAATGGTTATCAGTTTTTATGAAAGAGGCGTTACTTGCAGGAGAAATTTGCGGAAAGTCTCATTTGAATTCCTTACTTGTGTTAGCATCTCAGAGAAAACATTTTAATTTCATGACCGTTTTGCTTAACAAAGGTGCAGATTTGTCAGTCAAAGAGTATCAAAGTGGAATTTTGCATCTATGCTGGTCACGTCAGTTCCATTATGAAGGTAAATTACAGAATCGGATCATTTTTTCAAGTTGTTAACAAATATATTCAGCGAATATTTTCTTTCTTTTATTTGATTTTCCAAAGCTACTTTAAAGAGTAATCTAAATTAAAATAAAACGGCTCTAACAGGTTAATAAGTCGTGAATGTGTGCTACGGTATTTAAAAGTTCATTTGTTTGCTTTTTCAAAAAAAGAAAGAGAGAAAAATAATTTTGTCTTTCATTAAATCATCTGTGCCATAATTCTTGTTGAAGTTTGATTACTTAAGAGTTGTCTATAATTTTGAATATTTATCAGTTATAGACTTGACTACTTTTAATTTGACCTTACTACCTGACTACTGTGCACTTCAAAATAAATAATTCACAGAGTCTCGTCTACATCTACGTGCTTGGATTCGCTGTCATCTTGTAGTATAATTGTCCCCCGCTTGAAAAGTGGGGGATATTAATTTGGGTCTGTCCGTCGTCCGTCCGTCCGTCCGCCCGTCCGTCCGTCCGTCATTTTACCTGTCTGTAACGCTTTCGTTTCCACACGATATCTTGAGAACCTTTGAGTTTTTGCAATAAAATTTTGCATATCAACTCCCTATGGACTAAAGAAGAAACCTTTTGATTTTGAAATCAAAAGGTCAAAGATCAAGGTCATAAATTTGCATATTCTCTCTGTTATAACTTTCGTTTCCGTGTGATATCTCGAGAACTCTTTGAGCTTTTGCAATGAAATTTTACAAAACAACTTCTTGTAGCCTAAGGAAGACCCCTATTTATTTTGAGGTCAAAAAATCAAAGTTCAAGGTCGTAAATTTATACATTATGTCTGTTTGTAACACTATCCATTCTGGGCGATATTTCAAGAAGATGTTGAGCTTTTGCAATGTAATTTTATACCAAAACTCCCTAGGACCTCTTTCACCCCTCTCAAAGTGTCCCGCCCCGTTTGTTTTATTAGTATGTATTGTATTACATGTCGATTTTTTTAGCACAGGGGCATGAGGAGAGTTTTTAAGTATAAAACAGGTTCTCGACGGACTTTATAATCTTATTACATTAGAACTGTTTAATAAAGGTTAAATTAGACACCATGCATTGTGTAAAATTTTGACAATATCGAACGTGAATATATAAATACAGGTATGTGACTTCATCTTTACATATAATTTTCACCAGTGTAATGCAGTGCCGTGGTATAGTGGTATGTCTCTTGCTTCACATGTGAGAGGTCCCGGGTTCGAATCCCGGACGATTTCTTTTCTTTTTTTTTTTTTTTTTTTGGAAATACTTTTTTTTTACTGAATGATAGTATTTAGCATGTGAAATCAAAAAAAAAAAATATGAGGTCTGGCTTGTACAAACTCATAAAATCATTATTAAAGTGTGATAAATATTCCATATAAAAAGAATCTTCTATACACATAATCAAGAATAAGCAATCAAATCTTTACATGCATATTGACATACATATATTTTATTTGCTTCAGTATACATGTATATATTTAATAATTCTACAAAATCAGTATGGGGGATCCGACTTTTTCCCTAAGCGGGGGACACGAATTTTCTGAATTAGCTTATTTAAATCTTGTGATATTAATAAGCTGTACTTCTCTTTTTCAATATACATTTCTCATTTAGTTACTGTATCTAAATAGGACATATGCAACGTACCCTACCTTCTGAACATTATGTTCCCCAAACGAAGTTGGGGAAATATTGTTTCTTCTCTGTTTCTTAATTTTATCATTTTTGATGAAATGCTTTCAAACTCATAATGTAAGGATATATTAGTAGTACTGGGAGTATAGACATGTCGACATGGTCAAAATAGCAAGATCTCACGCGCATGCCCGCGCGCTTCGCTCTTATTGGCTGAAACTAAAGTCTCAATATCTTTCTTGTTTTTCTTGTTCTTTGTTCTTGCCCATAACTTTTGATTAAGTGGAGCTATGACTTTCATATTTCACTTGTGTTTTCCTTGTGAAAAGACCTTTCTCTGGGTATCACCAAATTTAACCTTTTGACATTGACCTTGGAGTTTGACCTACTTATACCAAAAAAAAAAATTAATTTTTACTTTAATTGGCCATAACTTTTGAACTGTAGATACTAGGGCTTTTATATTTCATATTTGTATTCTTTGTTGCAAGATCTTTCGTTGGATATCAACAACTTTGACATTTTGATCTTGACCTTGGAGGTTTCCGTACTTCTAAAAAAACTTTTACCTTGGCCATAACTTTAAAACGGTAAGGGCTAGGGCTTTACTTCAAATATATATAATATATGATCACGAATCAATAAGGCGTCTGCAGAAGTATCGACCTGGTGCTACCACTTTGCAAAGATTAGCAGCCCTCAAATTGGCTGCATATATAGATTTAGGTGTGACCTTTTTGACCTGCAACACTGTTTGGATGTTTTCTTGTAATTTAATTATCTTATCTCTAGGTTACGACATGGTTATTTTTTACGTGTAAAATCTAATGCCTAGGAAAAATAAATATAAACAAAGGATTCTAAAGTGTATTGTAATGTGCAAGGGAGGTCACTGCCTGTGAACCCCCGCAGGCTCGTATCCGTGATAAAAACGGATAGCCTTGAGATGCTGCAAATATTTACAATGCGTAGTCTTAATCACTTGGTACTGCGTTATATAAGGTCTTTACTGGTAGCGAACACGTGACACTGGCAGGGAAGTCCACACACCAGCGCACTTCCACAAGAGTCAAGCAGGGATGACCGCACACTTGCCCTTGCGCAGTGACAAGCAGGGATGACCACACACTTGACACTATAGACAGGTTCTACACTAGAGACACTGGCAGGGATGTCCGCACACCAATGCTCTACCACAAGATGCAGGCAGGGATGTCCACAAACCTGATCTTGCGCAGCAACAAGCAGGGATGTCCGCACACTTGCTGCTTAAAGATGCCAATTACAGAGCAGGAAATGACCACACACTCTGTCAAGTATTAAGCAGGGATGACCGCACACTTACTACTTATCACAGTACAATATAAGCAGAGAAGTCCGCACACTTACATATACCTTCATAGGTTTGTTGAGTTTTATCTCTAGAACCTACCTCAACTGATTGGCAGTAAAAACCCTATACTGTAAACCAACCTTTATTCGCGACGACTTTATTTCGCGATTTGCCGGGGGTAAACCAGTTCGCGACGACTAATTTTTGCGATAAAGCCTATTTAGGTTTCATTTTAATAGACATAAAAAGACTTTAAGAACCGGTTCGCGGCGAGAAATATTCGCGATGACGAGGCTCTCGCGAACTTCGCGAAAATTTCTCGCACGCGAATAAAAGTTGGTTTACATAAGTACCATATATAATACATAGTGATTATTTATTTACAAACTAATTAAAATACTAATCAAGCTTCCAATCAACAAACTTTTAGTATCCCAACTAAAGTAACATACAAAGATTATAATTGACCACTTTAATTCAAATTCAACACTAATTAAATATTTATTTTCGATGTATATAATTAGTGATTAATAATAACAAGGTCGATAATTTTCGCTATAATAAACATATAAGAGACAGCTTTCCGTTTCAGTATTATATATTAGTAATCATCATAGTAATCATAAACGCCTGTCAATGAACCAGTACATTGATTGAGAAATAAAGTACATTACCTATTTGTAAATCTTGTATTGGACAAAGACATTGGAACTGTAAATATTAGAGAGAAAAGCGAAAAGCGGATTTTATGCCGGATCTGGCAATGAAGTGCCAATTCGTAAAGAAGCTATAATACATGATTCAACGCTTGTATAGTTAACAGAACAGGCCTTAAAATCTATAAAGTCATTAATAGAACTATCTTCTGGATATGATAGTTGAGGAAGCAATGGAATATTACCATCCTTTTTGGGGACTAAACCTAATGGGGAAACTTGCATACAAACAAAAGGAGAGTTTGGAAACGTTCTCCCTACTCGCTGCAGCGCTACCTCTTTACTAACTGTATACAGGGAAATTTCGCCCCCGTTTTATTTTCGCTCCTTTCGTCCTACCCTCATTTGGGCGAATTTAAAACGGGGCGAATACAAAGAATAGAGTATATTTCTTAAACAAAACTATGACTGGGCGAATTTAAATATTGTTTGCACGAGTGAAAGGGCGAAAATAAGACGGGGCGAAAATAACCCTGTATACAGTATTTTATTTTCAGCTATGCACATATTTTCACACAAACTACTGAAATTTCTCTTGCCCTTCGTTGAAAAAGTGAAACCCGGAAGTAAAACTGTGGCATGTTTACAACCTTCCAAATGCTTTGAAAAGGAACTAGTTTTATAGGTGTCTGTCCTAGTGAATAAATTAAGCGATTGTTTTGAGCACTTAACTTGAGGGTGTTTCCTCCGCACTGGCTACATGTGTGGTTATACAGCATCTGGGGGGAAAAGACAGGGTTTATCACCATTGTAAGCATAACAACAATCCAAAGTTAGTTTGCCTAATTGTTTGATGAAATATTTTGCATGTTAGTAGCTTGCTGACTGTAGCTTGTATGCGTGTTTCCAGCTAAAACATGCAGAAATCAGTATACAGAATCACCCATTTTCAGAAGACTTTCCCACATGGAGTATACGGTGAAAGGGCTTTGCGTAGACGAAACTGCTCGTCGTCCTTATAGCAATTACAAACGACTAATGTCTCAAATATTATCTTAACAAACCCCGTTCTTTAAAACTTAATTTATCTAATATAATACTAGTAAAAAAAAAAAAAATTCTAGGTCGATTTCTCTCTAGGTAAGAAATTATTAGTCTTAGTATATGCAACAGATAGTGTGCCATTTACGCTCAGCAGGATGCCCCGTGAATCAAATTCCGCAGCAGATTAAAGGAGCAAATGCAAATTGATAAACTGACATTGCCAAATCTTGAGTTTGTTAGGACTTTAGCCTCCTTAAAGTACGTATTCACAAAATTCAGTTGACATATTGGGTTATTTTGCTTGTGTTGGACATTATTATCATGTAAAACAGATTTGTCTCAACATAATGTTGGATGGTTTCGGTTGAAAAAGATAGATAACTCGTTCGATGATTATAACGGAGACCCGAAGGGTTCGTAAGAGTACAACCCTTAGCCAATCTAAATTAATTTTGTACTATTTGACATTCATCAATAAATTTAATTTTGATGATAATAAAATTTGTCCTATAATTTTCTCTACATTAGAAAGGGAAAGATATGTAAAAAATACATGAAATTACAGCTGTATAATACTCTGTTTTTCATTAACTAGAGAGACAGAACGAGTCTTATGAAGAATTTCTGAATTTCCTGCTGATATATAAAAAACACGGTGGAAAATTGGAAGACGTGGATAGGAATGGGAACACGCCACTTATGTTGTTTTTGAAACATGGACTTTACGACTTCGATGACACTCAGGATAAACTTGTGGATCTGATAGATGAGATAGTGTCAATTCTTGCATGTGACGGATCGACAGTAAGAAAACGGAACAACACAGGATCGTCAGCTATACACATTGTCTCGTCAAAAGGATGGTTAAGCACGATGAAAATCCTTGTACAAAAGGGGGCCAAAATTTCCGAGAAGGATGAGGAACAAAATAGATGGCTTCATCTTTCCCACATGGGAGGTATATTTTGATTTTTCTGGTATCATTAGATAAGATAATATATATATATATATATATATATATATATATATATATATATATATATATATATATATATATATATATATATATATATATATATATTTAAAATCAATTCGAAGCTGAGTTCTGACAAGAAAAGCCCCAACCTCATTTTTCCTAAAGCAAGAGTTTTATGTAAAATATCTATATAAACATAAAAAATATACAAAAAGTTATTATCAATTTACATAATATAATTAACAATAAACATGAATGAGGATGAGTTCTTACATGACATGGTAGTATATCGTTGAGAGAAGGACATTAATAAACCAATTAAACTTTTTTCTGTACCTTCGAGGGGCGTTCAATAAATAATGTCATTAGCTCAATGATATACAACATTGCAGTCGTATGACATAAAGCTGGACTTCCTCTCATTATTGAATCTTTAATGAATTGATAACAGTTTGTGTGACCACTTTTCATCGCATTATTTCATCGTGGGAAGCTGGAAAACAAGGGCTATTCGAGACACTGCATTAAAAATGAATGGTCAAGAATCAGTAAACTATAGTAAAATTAAACGCTTCATTAAATCAGCTGTAAAACGTGTTAAAATTCCAAAACTATATTAACTGAAATATGGGAAATTTACAGCAACAAATGCCTCTTTTCTAGACATGTGACCATGTAGATTTCAATAAACAAAATTATATAATTGGCATCAAAAATTGGCACCGTCCTTAGCAACAATGACTTACAACAACCGATGTAAATTTGCAAAATTTCAACTTATTGTCACTGTTTGTTTTATTGACTTTAAGACACATAGCAAAATTGATAAAAATCATTTAGGGGATAGTTCATTCTGTTTTAAAGAAACATTTTATAGTAAAAAAGTTTAATACTCAAAGGTCACCCTATATTTTGAAAAATGAGTGAAAACAACAGCGTGTAGGAATATCCAAACAATCATTTAAAAAAATCAAAAATTGTACTTATCCAAGTTTGTATGAAATTCTAACAGTTAATGAAACTTGAATCCAGTTTGCTTTAAGCCCACAAAACAAATTCACAATAAGATGCTAAACTACAAAGGCCTAAGAAGAGCAAAGAATCACATGAGAATAATACCGTTTTATATGCTATTTTCTTAAATATTAGCGGTCTTGTTGCTCAAATTCATATTTTGTGAGGAAGTTCAATTTATGGAGGAGTCTAGAAATCAATTTTTTTTGCAAAACAATGAAAGGTTTATGAGAAAAAGGAAACAGAATTAGAAATCCACTACATTAACCTACAGGCCATGAGGAGTAAAGGAGTTTTGGGGATATAAAGGAAGTTAATGTTTTGTCACAACAACAAAATTTGCCAGATCTTTCAATCTTTGACTTGTTTCATTTCCTAAACTTAGAAAAACATCTATCAGAAAGAAAAAAAAGAAGTAAAACAAATCATAGGATCTGCCGTATTCCAGTGTACGAAGGGTCATACTAAAAAATGTGTTCGATAAACAATTAGAAATTGAATGAAAATGTTACGGATATATGTTTTAATTGAAAGATAATATTTTAGTTAAATCATTAAGACAAAGCCATGGAAAAGCGTTTTTTGTTTCTTTTCGAGCCCCAGTGACATTATTTATTGAACGCCCCTCGTAATTATGTCGATACTTTTGAATACTTGCTGAAAAGAGTTCTTCCAAATCTATATTTTAAGCGTTATAACCCTCTAGTAGCAGCGATTTGTTCAGCAAGTATAGAACTATTCTTGGTCTACCACGCTAAAGTAAATGGAATTGCCCGTTTTCTTCAGATGCTTTTGCAATTTCAATGAAATTAAGCAAGATAAATTGACGAATATTTGGACTAATATCAAATGCCTATTGTTTGGGGGGAAAATAATGAAGAAAACCCATATCATCGCTATTCTGAAATAGAATATTTTATTAAGTCCTGCTAAAAAGGCTTAAGACCGTAAAAATAGAATAACATCAGTTTATTACGTTTAGCGAAGGATTAATTCTTTGCAAAACATATTAAAAGATACCTTTTGTTACCTTTTTTTGAGGTTTTGATAATCTGAAAAGATATATTCATCATACTTATTTTCTTCATTGTCTTCACAAAAATTGTATAAATGTAAGACTCCATAGTGAGATGGTGACGCCAAAGTCGGATGGTCTCGCAAAAAAAAAAAAACACGATGGTCTATGCCAAACCCCGATGGCTTGCTGTCTTTATGGTCGCCAAAGTTCGATGGCTCGTTTCCCATGAGACATGAGACACGTTGGGCTAAAGTATGATGGTCTGATACTCCAAAGTCCGATGGTGCGAAGGAACAATCAACGTTTATGACGTCATAATATTCTGACGTCATGACGTTGTCCTGCATTCAAAATCCAATAAGACATTCGTGGCAAAAAGAAACATATTTAGAGCTTGTTTACTTCTTAAAAGATACCTAAAAGGGATAAGTTGTAAAATCCTTTTGATTATGATTTTCTACATATTGGAATCGGAATGTTAGAATGGAGGTATTGTCACAAGCCACAGTTTCTATTCAAATTCAAACCAAGGATTGCTGCAGCTACAAAATTCTGGTGTTTTCATAATGTTAACGACAGTAGAACAAAACTACAAAATGATGATCAATGAAAATGAGTATGTTGTATTTGGCTTAGCTGCAAAAATGTAGTCCACCCCCTTTTTGGAGAGGGCTACAACTCCTTAGATCTCCGTAATGGTGCAAGTGCGAGAGTTATTCACACATTTCGTTTAACATTCTTTGTGCCGCAGGCCTATTTTGGGCCTACCGTTAGCTCATTTACGTCACAAGTAAAACTGATTATGACGTTACGTCATCGTTCCGAGTTTTGCGCCATTATGACCTCTTGGTACTGGAAACTATTATATAGAATATTCATTATTAACAATCCATATATATGTTACTTTTCGTGTATGTCAACATCGCAACTTGAATTTATCCGCCATGTTTTCTTACCTGCATAATTTTATTTTTGCGTCAGCCAATGAGAATTTAGGATCTTTAGAAAGTCCCTTATTTTATGCATACATATCGCTGTTTGCGTAAAAAAAACCCCACTAGATATGGTTTTATTTATCAATGTTTTTGTGATACCATTCATCAAAATCTTTTATAAACCCTTACATTTGCTTTATTAAGTTGTTCTAAATTTCAAACGAAAGTCTCAGTACATCACGCATAAACTAGCATGGCTGCTGAGTAGAGCAACTGGAAACACGAAGATTTATTTTACATGTTTTTTGCATTAAACATGCTATGTTGTTGACAATGATTAAAAATTTCGTCTTATTACAAGTGAGTTGAATGTAAAAATAATTTATTTTGTCTGCAGTCGCCCGTATTTAAAAAATATATTTGAACATTACGGGGATGTTGTGGAATTGTAGCCATCTCCAGAAAACATCAGATAGAAAATCGGAGAGGGCTCAGTAATTGGGGATTTTTAACTCCAAAAAACAAGGTACAGTAAGGGCAAAATTCGGCCTACCATCAAATTTAAAAATATTTTGGAATATAAATCTAGAAGATTTATCTTTTCAGATGACAGTGGTTACATATTTGTGTATAATTTAGTATTGGAGAAACAACGCTGTCAATTTTGCATCCTTTTTACCATATTTTTCCTTTTTGACGTCGTAAGAACATATGTAACGTCACTGAAATTATTCATCGAAAAACAATGTACAAAATATATAATTAAGACAATTTTTATTCTCTGAAAATAGTAAATCTACAGCATGCAATCTCTTTCTCTCTCAAAAAAAAATATTCTCTCATTAAATACTAGAGATGGCAACCGAATACGGAACTGCTAATCGGTTAACCTAAAGAGCGGTTAACCGCTTAACCATATCAAAATATATTTTCAATATTTTTTTTCTCATAAGTAATTCATGTACACAAGAAGAACTTAAGTCTAAAATTTTTAAAACTGTTCTATTTGTCTTGATTCTTGATGAGAAAATTATATGCATACTACATGTATTATATATCTATATTTTCAGTTTCAGTAGACTGGAAAAAAAATCAAGAAAACCATGAATCATGTCTGAGAAAAAAGGCATAGATCTTTTCACCTAAGTTCATTCAGCGTTGTCACCATAATTAAGATTTATTCTGAATTACATTTTCAAATTTACAGTGTTTAAT